>NC_060953.1:70107991-70204494 GCF_022045245.1 Lucilia cuprina | reverse complement strand
CAGAATAGAATATATTAATATAAAAAATCTAAATCTGCTTTTCATTTCATTATGTCCGGTTGCGTTTCTGAAATGTTCTCCTTTTATGGGAGACATGGTTTTTATAAAACGGTCCTCATAACATTTTGAGAGCAGATTTCGGTTTGTATTTAACAAGTTCAAATCTAATTTGTTTGCAATATTGGTATTTTGAAGTTGACCTTACATAGGTAGTAGGATCAATTATGGGCCAAACGTCAAAAAATTATTCTAGATTCGTTCGTATAATTGTTTCTTATTTATGTCGATTATATAGTTGTACTCATAGTTTTAAGTGAGTAATAAGCGTTGAAGTACTTTTCTGAAGTCTAGCTTATATCGTAATAAAATTACATGTAGAGATTCCAGTTCATATAAAACATGTATATGTCTGATTTCATTGCTGTATATGTGTTTTGAAGCCAGTAGTAAATATTAAACAATTTTATTTCTTTAAAATGCATTTCGCTAAGACTTTTTTAACACTGTATTTTTTATTTATTTACACATACAATTTTTTGTTTCGCAAAGTTACAGTTTTTTATCTTGTCTTAACTATCTGAGGGATAATTTATAAATATATACAACGAGTACAAAATAAATTCGTTTACTAAGAATTTCTTTAGAGTTTTTCTATATATATTTTTTTTCA
This sequence comes from Lucilia cuprina, assembly GCF_022045245.1. Taxonomy (NCBI): domain Eukaryota; kingdom Metazoa; phylum Arthropoda; class Insecta; order Diptera; family Calliphoridae; genus Lucilia; species Lucilia cuprina. The sequence continues at coordinate 70,203,824 of NC_060953.1, read as the reverse complement.
TTTGAGAATATTTCTAGTTGACAGGGGTAGTAAACATTATCGTAAGTTTTGTTTCATTACAATTTACTTTGTTGTATGTATTATTTTGGTAAAAGAAGAGGAGGAAGGAAACTGAAGGAATATATTTTTCTTAGTAATGTTGTTTATTAAGCCATTATTTCCGTTGATGATTTTGATAAAAATACGCGTTTTATTTTTATTGCAATAAATTTTAAAAATAAATATAATGTTAAATATAATCCAATTTATGAAATAGACTACAAACAACCATTGAAAGTTGAGGCTAAATGGTTAAACATATTTATTAAATACAGGAAATAGAGATAGCTTTAACTTTAATGTACATACATATGTATTTCTTTTGTGTGTTACTAAAAATACAAACAAATGTTGTAAAATTCTGAAATTCTAGAAAAATAACTTATTAATTTTTATTGGTATGTCGTTAACATTGCAATACAAAAATGTATACAAATTTGGAATGTAACGAATGCTCGCTTTCGTATATGCGAATGCAAATTATTCGCCTACTTTTATACATTCGCATTCACTCTTACATTCGCTAAATTTTAGCGAATAGAATTTCTAATAAAATTTCAAAATTCTGAATATTATTTTTTGTGTGAAATATTTTAAATTAATTTTTTACATCTTTTGATCCTGCCAAAATAAAATAAGAATAATACAAAATATTTAACAAAATTATTTATATTTTTTTATATGTTGTACTTTGAAATTTTGTTCTTTTACAAGGAAACAGAACAACGAAATAAAAAACAGTGAACGGAGATTTACTTCACTTCTTCTCTAGTTTCAGGTTTATCTAATGCAATTTCTTCATTTTTAATTTTCTATTAAATTATTTTGAATTATACTATTTGCATTCGCTTTTTCATTAGCATATGCAAAAAATAAAATTTATTATTCACTTTCGCTAAAATGGAATTCGCAACAGTCCTAATAGAAATGAATTGACAACATCTTTATCATGAACATCACTATTATGACCATTATCGTCAATAGAATTTCTATAGGTTTTATATAGAAAAACCGCACTCTATGCGCCCCATTTACTAGCATCGGATTTTATCGTTTCGGTCAATTAAATTGCCGATGTTATTGCGGTAAACGGATTGTGTCTCTCACATGATTGTGTTCATTTGAAACTCAAAAATAAAATGAACAAAGATTCAAAAGATTAAAAAAAACAATGATGTTGTATGCAGTGCAGTTGTATATACATACATACATATATATGTATGTATGGATAGATATAGTATAGCATAAGAGAAACAAGTTAAAGTGCTATAGTCGGCTATGCAGAATTTTAAATGCCCTTTACCTAAAAGCTAAGTAGTTTTTTTTAACAATATATATATATTTATAAAATTTGACATTTTGAAAATATAAAAAGCTTAAATCATAAACAAATAATGCTTCGATCCGAAAAATATGTCGGCAATGGTTTTTATAATTACAAAACATATTCATGAAAAATTTTATCTTGATGTCATTTCGTAGGAAAACTTAATATCAGAGCTATTAGCAATTATGCACTGAACCAGATTTTAGTTCGCAAAATATTGATACTAGTATTAGACTAGTTAATCTCTAGGCTAAATTTGTTGATATAGCTGCTACAGCTGAGGATCCAGCACGAGTGTTTGGGGGAGGGGTTACTTTTATAGAGTCGAAAGTTTTACCATCTTGCAAAGCCGAATGGTTAAAAAGGAATCATAAGTATGTATATTAAATAAAAAGTCTGCATTGTACATAGTACGTAGCAAAGTGTTCATTCCGATATACATGTGCGAACACATATATGTTATGTATTTATAGATTTACAGACATGGTTACAAAACTAGCACAAGTGCATACGATTTTATACCAAAACTTCAAATTTTTAAACTACTGCAGAAAAAAGTTCATACTTTTACTCATCTTTAAAACTTATTTTGCAATCATGACTATAACACTATATCCGTTCGAGCATGTACTTAACGGCTTATAAAAGCATAGAAACAAACGTTTACATGTATTGGTAGATGCACAAGTATTTGCTTTTTGTTCATATGTAGTTTTAAATGCATATTGTTGCAGCCATAGAAGTGGTCGGTGGTGAATGACTGACTGGCATTGGTAACGTTTACTAGTGGCAATAGAATGAGTATTAAGTGAACATAAAAGACTTTATTCACTCATTTCCATTCGTTTCTGAGCTGTGGCAGTTGGTCAACAGATAAATCAATTATTCTAAGAGGACTTATGATTGCTTTTACTTTTGTCGTTTAAACCCAGCAAAACCTTTAATTAAAATACATTTTAACTCATTACTTTAATACGGTAATGACTTCGGTAAGTACTACCATGCTCTACATTTAAACAATGCAAAAAAGTAACAGAAAAGTATGTTGCTGAGCTAGTACAAAACATTACCAGGTGTTTGCTGGGAATGTTTACTGCTTTTGTCAGTTCTCCACTGGTATAAGTGTTATAGTAAAATTTAAATTTTTTAATCAACAGAAAAAATAAATATATATGGAAAATGTTGTCACAATCAGCACTTTTGTTTGTGATACATAAAAAGCAGGAAGAAGAAGCGTACATCGGTATGTCTTGCATTATTGTTTTTTTTTAATTAATTTTATTGGTAAATATTCTTTGTTGTTTTACTGGTATACACCAAATAGAAAATGTCTTTAATCAAATACTTATTATGCATGTATATGCCAGTAAGGTTTGAAGTTCTATGTTTGTACTATAAATGTTTAGACTTAGAATATAATAGATCAGAAATTCATACGTAATTGTAAATTTATAACAATTGTTCATATTGGCAAAATTAAAATCTTACTTGCTAATTTTTTACGGTGCATGAGTGTTTGTATGTAATTTCTCATTTTCTCGTACGTATGTCAATGTATATAGTACATTGAAGAATATTTTCTGCTTAATTTAATTGACAAAATTCTGAATCTTCTTTATTTTTGAGAGGAAATGACAAATAAAATTTATTTCAAATCCGTTTAAAAAATAATAGATATAAAAATCAATCAAGAGATGCATGAAATTGAAAGTATATTGAATTATTTGTAATAGATTTTTGTCCGCAACAAAAATTGTATATAATAAAAAAAATTTTCCAAAAGAAAACAAAAATCAATTTCATTTTTTAATATTTTCATTTTTTCTACTATTCGTCATTATTAGAAACATCACATTATCAACATCATCATCATCACCACCATAAAGTAAATAGTAAAACGGACGGTAAGAAAGACCAATAAAGTTTGATGGTCACGTGGCCAGTGGCTGTGTGAAGTTAAATGTAATTTTTGTTTGATTTGTATTTTGTTTAGTTAATAGCCCACAGTAGTAAATTAAGTGTAAAACATTATATACAAGTCCTTATATCTCCTCCACTAAACTTAGTGTCTACAGAAGTTTTTTTAAATATACTTCATATAAAGATGTACTCCCGGACATGTAAGTTTTTAAGAATGAGACGATTAAGAGTAATTTTTGGTAGAAAATTGACAAAAACAATCTAAAATTGCTAAATAAAGACAACAATAGCTATTGGAATATTGTTGTTTATAGACGAAAAAATTAAACGAAATGAAACGTTTTTGTGCCACAAATCCATCACTCTGTCATATTAAATAGTCCATCAGTTTTTTTACTACCACCATTATCTCTTGCCTTCCAACGACATAAATACTTGCAAATTAAAAAATAACATTAAGGATAATCACAAAAAATATAAACAAACATATATATTTTTATAATAAATATTGGATTTTATAATATTTTTTAAAAAATACTTAGAAATAACTTACGTGGATAAGTAATTTGTTAAAAATATAAAAAACCGCTTTATTTCTACTTACTCATTACCATTTTAATAAGCTGATGACATTAGATACACGTACATACTCCGCATGCTTACATAGAAGGAGCTTCATGAGTGTTAGTTTAGTTAATGTTTTTAAAAAGCAGTTATTTTTGGGTAAAAAAGAGAGAGAACTGAATTTTTGGTAATTTTTAGCACATAAAGAAACTCTTTAATATTTATTTTAACAAAAAATTTGCTTTTTCTTTGGCAAAAAAGCTATCGAAAAGGGGAAAATGGGAAATTTAATTTTATTCAAACTCACTTAGCCAATTTTTATAAAATTGCAAAAATAGTTTCTTTATAAAACACAAAATAAGCTATTGGTATTTTATTTTAAAATTCGGGTACTAAGTACTCTTCACATTCGAATAAAAATAAGATAGTTCGTAAAAAACCTGTTTATGTAGAATTTAGTTGCTATACTGGTATATTTAAGCGAAAAAAACTTTTGGCAAGTTTTATTTATATTTTATTAAATTATTTGAATAAAAACTTTTATTCGTTCGAATAATCGAATCATTTTTAAAATTTAGTCGACTACTCGAATAAAAAAATACTGTATATTTTTATTCAAATAATTTAAAATACGAATTGACAACCCTAGCATTTTGGCCACTATTGGATCAAATTCGGCTAAATTGTTTGGTACTTTTTGAAATCATAATTTTTCCGCAACAAATTAATGCCGATTTGAATCGTATGAGTTATATCTGTGATATATATTTAAACACGGAATATTTTGTGAACTTAATTTTCAAAAAAGTGTATGCCTAGGCGAAATGGGGAAAATAGTATATTTCTTTATTAGAACTTTCTACAAAGGTAGACTTTTTTTAAATATTACATAATTTCAATTCTATTTTTGGAATTTTAATAATATTTATGTAGATACAGGAGGAAAATGCTTGGTACTTTTTGTATGTTCTCTATTATGACGGCAAAATACTAAATTGAATCTCGAAATATACATTTTAACATACAGGTTCATTTTTTAATTTCTTCAATGTTACTTTTTGAATATCCTAAGTTTGGGTAACGAAGTACCCAGGATGCGCTAGTATTATCATATTTTGACAAAAAACTGACAATGGCAGAGCAAAAAAAAAAAGATTAAGTAAATAAAAATGTTAACTGATTTATAAAATGTTTCAAATATTTTTCTATTGTATGAAAAGATATATTTATGTAAAAATTAAGTCATCAGTGTTTTTTTTTTTGGAGTTTAACCCTACTCACTACTACTTTCATTTTAAAAGGATTTTTATTTTTCAATTATTATTGTTTTTAAAACCTTTTTAATCATAATGACAATAGAAAGAATTGAATGAAATCATAGATTTTTTATTAAGATAATAAGGCTTTAACATTTGTCCACGCAGTTACAGTTTCATGGTGGTGTGCTGCTGGCCACTTAATGGTTGCCAACAATAGCAGGGAAAACAAGTCAATTTGTTAAACTAACTGAATTTTTTTCCTGCTTCCACTTTTGTCTTTTTTGTTGTAAAATCAAGAAAACTATTTTAAGAATATTTTTGATATACATACATATATATTTTTTTGTTTTCCTTTGTTTGATTATTGAATTTGCTATTGTTTAATTTCGCTTTAACTTTTCTCTTTTTAAAATATATAAAGTCCTCAAGAAATTTAATAAATCCTTAAAAAATTGTATACTAATAGAAAAATAGCTTAGATTAGCGAAATTTGAGAAATTCTTTACCTCAAACAATCCAATTGCCTAACATAATATTACTACTCTGTACTACTATTATTTGTACTACCCATACGTTGCTTAACTAGCTAAAAAGCAGTTTGTAAAATAGCAACTTTATTTGTTAAATGATAATTTCTTTTCCTATTTTGTATTTATATTTTGTTCACAAACCTAAAAAAAGAGTATTTGTAATACATGGCATTTAATAGGATTTTATTCATATTTTAATTTATGGTACTTTGACTCATAAGTTGTGGGAATTTTTATATTTTATTATTTGATATTTTAATAATTAGCAATCAAAGTTCAAATTTCTAAAAGAATTTCTTCTGATACACAAAAAACTCTACTTTTTTCGAAGTAATATAGCCGCATACCTTAATGTTTGGATAAATTTTTATTTGAAATTTTTTAGATGTATGAATACTAGTTATGATAAATACTAGTTATGATAAGTCATCACCCACTGATGAGTTATAAAGGGAAATAGTCGCCAGTACGATTATTTTTTACCCGAAAATCGAAGTACCCTTGTATTTATAACATTTTATACACCTGATGAAAACTGAAGTAAATACGTTTCGTTTATGATATGTCACGATGAAGTGCCCGAAATGGAACAAGGTTATAAAGACGACAGAAACTAAAATAAGAATATGACCTAAAAGCATCTATGTTTACTTTTATTATGAGTTAAATTTGGTTCTCTACTCACCTACACACGAAAATACCACATTTTTTAATCAATTTTTTAGCTCCATGCATTTCATATTAAATTATTTTATTTTTATAAAAAAATAATTTTGAATTTCATTGTCTTCTAAACTTTTGAAGATATTAAAATTTTATAAAAACATTTCAGTGTTCAGGATATCTTCACTGGTTACAGAAAAAATTTTCAGTATTCAGTAATTTTTTTCAGTAAACAGTAAGAATACTGGTAATGCAAATCTTATCATTAATCATCTTATCAGTAATCATTAAAATTTTCAACCAAAATTAATTATTAGTAAAAAAATATTATTTTTAATTAAAATTATCATACAAATATTATCATATTGATATCTTTACCTATATTTCTATTAATAATCTAATATCGTCCCTGTTTTGAACATTATAAACTATGTGGATTCAATCAAAGTTTTCAGAAAAGCAAAAAATCAGGATAAATAAGCTGTATTTTTGTTGTATTGCTTTGCTTTAGAAAAATATGTATCTTTTCAAATTCGTTAGCTAATGTAATTAATATGTATTAATTAATTAAAAAAAAACTCCACATAGGACATTTTAGAAAACAATTTTTATATTGAAATATTTTTCCCACTTTATATAGATTTTAAGATATCGTTCGAAATTTGGGTTTAGAGACTTTAAGGACCAATTATAATATGATCGTTGTCGTACAACTTTTGATATTATCACAACTTTTGGAAAGAAGTGAACCATTAGTTGTTTTCGAATTATTTTCCTTTTATTTTCTTTAACAGTGCTACTTAAAAATATTAATAAAATTAACACTAATAAAGATATTGTAATTACTATTCTTGCATAAATTATCAGAAAATACTTATTTAATTCTTATTAAATCATTTATCTTAGAATTACAACTTATTTGTAAATTTCAAAATATAGCATATTGTACGGAATACTGTAAAAACATTTTCAGTAATCAGTAAAATACTGCATTTTTTGCAGTAATCAGTAAAATTTACTGAACATTTTTTCAATATTTTCAACTTACTGAATACTGATACAATAACATTTTTCAAATTTGTATAAAGTTTATTTTTTTTATCAACCAGTGTTGATTAAAATTAAAAATGAAATTGAATTTAAGAATTCTGTCTTTATGCATACAAACACGCATACATTGTCTGCTTAATAAATGATTAAATTTACCACGAATACAAGACTTAAGAAAAATACCCAATAAAGTAAATAAATAAGACTGTTATACTCGGCTATGCCGAATCTTATATATCCACCATCAAAGCATGTATTGCAAATAAAAGTTAATTTCAAATTTTATTTGTCAAAAAATAAATAATAATATCTTAGGAGTTTAATGGGAACTTGAGTAATTCATAAATCGTTATTGAATGATTTATTGACAATATGTTCATGGAAACTAGGGACCTTTTATGACTTTGTGTTAAATTTCTTAGCTATACTTGAATTTTTGAGTCAGTTATGAATTGTAAAGTTATTTTCAATAAGGGACCTTATATAGGGGGTAAGTCAATTCTGATTCTAGCCTCATGAAAGTTAATAAAGATATTTCGGGTTTTAAAAAACTTATTTTTATACGAATACATGAACCGATATTGCCTATTTTTAATACCAAAAAGTGTTTTCTAATGAAGAATATTAGTGCAAAATTCAGCTCTATAGCTTCTCTCGTTTTGTCCCTATCGTGTCTAAAACAAACAGATGGACGTTCATATTTTTATCGTCATATAATTTAATAAGGATCAACTTTTGTAAGTCTGTAACCAATATTTCGAAGTATTGCAAACGGTATGACGAAACCAATATACCTTCCAACTTTTTTGATGGTTGGTGTAGAAATACGAAAGAAACTAAAATGTCAGATAGCCATACAAATAATCAGCCACAACATTATCCTCACATGCCCAAACATACTTACAGACACATACACACAAGTTCACCTACATCTGTTAGTTAAAAATATGTCTGTATGTTATACCAACATGAACATACATGTATATATGTACGTATGTATATATGTATGTATGTATGTATGTATGTATGTATGTATGTATGTATGTATGTATGTACAGATGATTTTATGAAAAATATTGGATATCCGTTGATGTTCAATATATAAACATACATACATGTATGGAAACAAGTAGTTGCTACTGTTATACATTTTTTAGGTTATACATAAATATGTATGTGTGTATATTGTTCTGCAGTGATACATAGACATACTTCCATTTGTATATATACATATATGTACATATACACACGTTTGTGTATACATATGTACAAATATATGTATTATTATATGTTCTTAAGTGTAAGTTAGATAATACTATCAACATCCTTAATGGATTTCTATATATTTCGATTTACGCATTGATTGCTTTGTGGTTTAAGATTTCATTTTCTCTTTAGTATTTAGTTTCACATGGATGTTGTGTTTTCCAAAATTGTTTGTTCGTTTGTCATTATTGTTTGTTTCATTTTTCTTGCCAATATTAAAAGTGCAGCAACAGTTTAATATGGTTTTTGTCTATAAGCCATCAATGAAAAATAAAAACTATCTGGAGAATATCGAAATAATGTTCTGCTCTCAATCATATTATCGTTATTTTGATTTTCACTTCTTTCTTGGTGTATTTTTACAATTGTATAAATTATGTCTTGGGGAAACAAAAATATTCTAACGAGACAAAGGAGATTTCATAAGGTTATACATTACAGTGTCCCGTGGCCATTGTAGAATACTTAAAATATGTTTCATAAAGTTTTGAAAATCTTTTTGATATACGAGAAGAATAATTCTTAAATGGACTAAATAAAGTGTGAAAATATTTTCAAGTACAAACTAAAAATGTGGATCACAATTAAAAATTATTTTTCTGATAGTTTGCTAAAAATTTCCCATTATGGAAAATATGACAACAAAATTATTTTTAACATATTGTACTAAGAGCAAGATTTTTAATATCTGGTAGATTAGACCACTCCTGTAAGAGCTTCATTGTTACTTACTAGATTGCGAGTGGATATTTATATAGAAACCGCCGGACTTAAACCGAACTTAAATTATAATTCCACATAAGCTAATATATGTTTAATATTAATTTATTTAATATATTGCCAATTTATTGCCGTTTTATGTATATTTATTTACAACTAGAGTACATAAAGGGAGCATTGCTTCCTTAGTCGAAATTAAATTAAAAGTTCAGATTATATGTAAATGAGTACAGAAACAAATTTTAATATTAAAATTATATGTGGCATCACTGGGTTTCTTACACTTATAATAATATTTAAATATTATACGATTCAAAGCAAAACACCATCTACTCTCCTCACTTCTGTATAGAAGTTGTGTTGTTTACTTTTTATGTTTTGTTTCTTGCTTTGTTTGTTTGATTTTTAGTTCTAGCATACGTACGTGTAACTTTTGTTTCTATGTATTAGTAACAACTTTAAATTATAATATCTCCCAAAATTCTGAACCGATCTTATTAACGTATATATTGTGCACATCTGAGAAGAAATACCCTTGGCCAAGATCGGATGTATACTGTAAGAGTAAAAGGGGTCACAAGAAGTCGCCTTGGCTATTAATTATATATATTGCCTTACACAGACAGACGAACAGAAGTATGGATCGACTCAGAATTCCATAAGGATTAAGAATATTCACACATATATACGTGTTTCTCTGATTGTGATGGAGAAATAAATGTTTAAGATATATAATTTTATGAATGCCTGAAAAGTTCTACTTTTACTTAACTTGTTTTTTCGAAGTTTTAATTATTTATGCAAAAAGAAAAAAAGTCTACCAAGATTCGAACCTGCGATGTTCATATTGTTATTTCTCTGTTTCAACCATCACACCACATACATATCATTAACTAACCACTTTTCATCAACAAATACCATTTTATTTTTTGTTTGTAAAAAAACTGTTACTAAACGGTTAGTGGGTATGTCGTTGAACTAGCAACTGAGAGGTTGTAGGTTCGAATACAAAAACCATTTATTTGTATGGGTGGTATAAGAAATTGTATACCGATTTTTAACAAAATGTATCCCTAAACAAAAAACTATATGTCTGTCAATTTATCTTTAAAAATAGGTGAATAAGCAAATTTTTTTTACGTTGCTTCAAATTCTTGACCTTGACACCGAACCTACTAGACCGATCATACTTCGTTTTAAGTTGAACGTATTTTACAGACGGGCTCAAGGACTCAAAATATATATATTTTCTTGAGTCTCAAATGAATATTTCTGAGTGTTGCACACGGAACGACAAATTTATATACACTCTCTATCATTACTGATGGAGGTGAAGGGTATAGGAAAAGGTTAGTAAATTCTGTTATTAAGTATCCAACAAATTGTTTTCTTAACTACATGTAACTGACAGTTCGTGCATAAACATTTTAACATCAAAAAGGATTTCAAGGAGGGAATTAAAAGTGAATTTATGTCTTAAAGATAAGCCAACATGAATTAATCGTTATGATAAAGACGCACAGATACATGCACACATACATACCATAGAGCAAAAACTAACATCCTCACTCTATTTTTTAACTTTTCCTTCTTCGCATTTGCACTGAATCAAATTTATTGAATGTCTTAACTAAAACACTCAAGTACAAATAATTGAATTCAATGAGATGTAAATAATCAGTGACAACCTTTAATACAAATGATGATGACGATGATGCTGATGATATTGCCGCTGTTGCTGATGTCTCTTCTGATGAGGCTGATATTGATGTTGATCCAGAGAAATTGAAATTAAATGGGAGGGTTAAAGTAAGATTGAAAAACTCTTTTATCTTTAAAGTAGAGCTGTTGATGAAGTGACTTTAAACAACATAAAATGCTTAATAAAAATAAATAGTTACAATTATAAATGAATTCAAATTATTCATACATAATGCCAAGAATAATATAACTAACTTTACTAAACACACAACCCACTCCTTCTTTTTGTATTTCTTTTCTCGCTTTTCGTATTATTTGAAAAGAAAGAAGCAACACTTTTTGTTGATAAATTTTATGAGCAATTGTATCTCAGACATTCACTCACTTTTGGTATTTAATCAAAACGAAAGTACATACATACGCCTCCCTCCACCATTCATTAAAAAATACATTTACATTTTCTAATACTTATACAACGTACATGTTACCACAACGAAAACAAGTGTTGTGTTTATTGTAATAATGTTGGTAAATCTGAGTACGTGTATGAAAGTTGTAATAACTGCAAGCCTTGACAATTTTAATTACACAAGTTAAATCGGCCCATTAAGCGATACAAGCTACAAAATACTAAACGTTGCCTTACATACATCCAAACAACTAGGCAAGCAAGTTGGCAGACTTCTTTGACAGTCACTCACTCACTCTCTCCCCACTCTTGTGTGAGGCGGCAAAAACGACATTTTTTACTGCGATCTCATGCCTGATTCAGTGGTGGGACGCGCTGAACTTACAATTTGCCATTAATTTGAAAATAATTAATTACCCTAAAGCGTTGGAGCGTAATCAACTCCACCGCTGTTGTACAATATTATGAAGTACAGCAATATTTTATACACAAGTACATCCCATGTACAATGTACATACATGTTAATATTTTATTATTTGATGAACTGAATAGTGCCATGATATTGTTTGAATTATGTTATGGATTATTATTTATAAAAAAATTAAAATTATAGGTGCAATCAGTAGTCAATAATTCTACTGATATATATCAGACATTTTAACATGAAAAGTTTGATTCATTAATATTGATGAGTCTAGAAATATTGCGATTTTATTTCCTTGGACCTCTTTGAACAATGAATAAAAAACACTGCCTATTTCTTATAAATTGAAAAAATATAAATCGTCCCCTCATACACATACAATCACAACAATATCTCAATAAATAACATATATAATATTCACCTCAACAACAACAGTAAAGCCTCATAACCTTGCTCTGAAATTGAGTGCATGTATGTGTTAGCAATTATAAAGTAATGTAAAATGTAATGTCTGCCACTGATTATTATTGTCAAAAACATTTTACTTGTTAGGTAAGAATATATAGGAAATTCTTTCTTTATTTTAAATTTTAGGGTTCAAAAATATGATGAAATATTTTTAAAAGCACATCAACCATACTTTGTGTAAACATTGTTTGACACCTTAGAAGTGCAATAAACATTTTTATCAAGAGCTTCCAAAGTTGTAGCGCTTTAAAGTTAAAGGTTAAAAAATCTCAAAATGGCGTTTTAAAGTGAAACAATACAAATTAAATTTACACAAATATTTTAAATATTCGTGGATAAATTTGCTTTTTAAGAGTTTTTTTAACCTTCTTAAAAACATTTTTTTAACTAAGTACACATTGATTTTTTTATTTCTAAAATTAAATGAATTATTAAACTAAAAAAACCGTTCAAACGAAAACAAGTTCAGTTAATTTAAACTTTGCAAAGAAATTATATATTTACATGAATGAAGTTTTCTATATTTTTTGATATTTTGAATTTAGAAACATAGTGCCCAATACTCTTCAGTTCATGTTTCGCAAACTTTCCACTTATATGGACAATTATGAAACTAGCAGAAAGAAAAGTTAATTAGTTCTGTGCATATGTGCTTCTTAAATAAGTATCAAACTTACAACTGTTTACACACATATCTGTTTTGTCCAGTCCTATTTAGGACAAATCTGTGGATATACTGTTTTCCTATTTCATTAAAATGTGAATTTTCTTTTCTATATTTTTATACATTGAAAACAAAAAAAAAATTTTTTGAAATTTTTTATTTATTGAAAAAAAAAATTAGTTTTTTCTATTCCCGTACTTTTTACAAGTACAAAGAGAAAATTCTCTTTAGCCAGAAAAGTTCTGGAACAAAACTAATATATTTAAATTTAAAATCGTCAGAGAAAAACAACAGATTTATCAGTTCTGAATACTGATTTTTTATAATTTAAACAAATTTACATGATGTAATAAGTAAGGTGAGAGCATTTCGGCAACAAACACGATAAATACAATAATTTTTTTTCGTCTACAGTTGAGTTTTGTCAAAATGAAATTTTTAAAATTAAAAAATAATAAACATTGGAAAGAAATATTTTTTGTGCATTTCACAATATTACCTATAAAACCGTCGTTACATTTAGCTTGTATCTGCAGCGGAACAATTTTTTATTGCTTCTTCATCTGAATTTTCTTATTTATAAACTTTTTATAAACATTTTATTTTATAATTTCACATTTTAATTTTTTTTTTGCTTTGAAAACACAAATATTTTTATTTTTTTGAATAAAAATAAATTTTTTACTTTGACACAAATAAATAAAAATTATCTGTACTAACGATTTCTTGTTGGATTCAAACTGTTTTTTTTTTTGTTTTTTTGCGAAATTTTCAACATGGAACAACTACTCTTTACCATAAACTTTTATGGGCGTATTCTTTCAAATCTTCTGAATAAACATTAATTTTAATTTTCAAGATTTAAATTTAAGAAAAATTTACTACATAAAGTTGATTTCTTAAAATTTAAAAAAAAAAGAATTTCTCATATGTATGTTAGGGGTAAATGAAATTATTACAACTACCGCTGCATTTAAAATTTTGTTTACAATTATCGGAACAATGAAAAATATACAATATTAGTTTTTTTTGATACGCATCTTATGGATACTTAATTTAGTTATCTATATATTTGCGACATCTTAACGATTTTTGGTATATGTATATATTATAACATAAATGCTTATTATTGTAACATATTTAGTTGAGTTTTAAAGTTATTTTCTGAAGGGGACCTCATATAGGGAAGCAAAGTCTACTGTGGACCGATTCTCATACAATTTGGTAGAGAGATGTTTGATAGTAAGAAACATAATAAATCAGCATTTCAGCGCGAGACTCGTATTTTTATGACAGACAACGAACATAGTTAGATGGTCTTAGAATTTAATAAGGACCTATAATATAAACATGTATATATTTTTGTGGGTCTATGGCCACTATTTCGATCTGTTACAAGAGAAATAACAAAAGATCTATATACCCAACATCTTTTTTGATGGTGTGTTTAAAAATATATAATGAACACACTCCTATTGAAGGCAAAAATGCTTACGAAATCTTTAGAAAATGAACGTCAATTGCAAAATTTTAATTATCTGTGTCTATATATGTAGATTTTTAAATATAAAAATATTTTGAATTATTTTTAATAACACAAATACACTTTCATTTAGTATCACATTCACGCACACATTTAACATTTTATTTAGACAGCATTTAACAGTATCTATGTTTTTGTAAGTGTAAGTTTGTTGTTATTGTGTTTTGGCTCGATATAAACACATTTCACCTCTTCCTTTTTTAACTTTTAAACTGTTTGTGTTTTTAAAAAGGGAAGAGAAGAGATTTTATTACAATTTTTACAGCGATAATGTTTATAATGTATTTGTTTATCAACATGTGTGTTTGTCATCATATAAAATGAGGCTGTCAGTTGATGGGTATGTACGAGTACGTATGATAATTCCCATTTTGTATTTGCTTTCTTATCTTTAAGTTACCAAAAAACAACAAAATATTATAATTACTTATTAATTTCAACTCAGAGTTTTTCTTTTAATTAAAAAAATGGTTACAAGAGATTTTATTATATTGTTAATTAAACACAATCCAAACGCTAGACCAATGAAAAGTTAAATAATCCTGAAACAATGTCGGTTTTTTTTAAAAAATAAAAATTCGTTGAATTGTGTATTGTCATTTTGATTTTTTGGTTAGGTTTTTATAGTGCGCCAATCGGTTAATCGATATTCATAACTTAAAAAAAAAACAAATAGGAGCTCTATATTTGGCTGTGACGAATCTTAACACCATGGAGTGTTAAAAACAGTCTGTACCAAAAAGTCCTGTTTTTACAATTTACTTTAGGCTCAAAATGCTTAATTTAATGTTTCTAGATTCAAAATTATAGAAAATTCAAAAAAGGAGCTTAATCTGTCACCTGTAGTTTCCTGCAAAAATTTAAATTTTATTATAATTATTTGATTATTTTTCAGTTTGAATGTGTTCTTTAATATTTTAGTATCTTGTGGCTAAGTAAATTTCAAAACAACCACAAAATTAATTTTTGCCTTACATTTTATTGATAGTTTAGTTAACTATTTGAGTCAAAATAAAATCAAATTAGAGAAAAAAACTGTTATGAAAGGTTTTTTTATTCTAATCTGAAACCAAAAAATCATAAAATTAATGAAAACATTTCATCGTGGTTTAGAAAATAAAGAATCTTTTATATTTCGTTAAATGTGTATATACATATATATTTTTTGATATACATAGTTTAGAATTTAACGAGTAATTGCTTCCAAAAGCAGTAAAAAAATAATTAACTTTAAGCGCGTATAATAATTTTGGCTTTCCTATCCAATAGTACTAAACTAAACATATCTAACAAAACATATATATGTTTAGTTTAGTACTAGTACGGTATTCATTTTATATAGCTATAGCTTCACTAATTGATATTAAAGCTATAGCTATCTAAAGTCCTTTGAAAAGTAAGATTAATGCCAAATTTTGAAAAATTTATCATATGAAAAATCGTACTTCTAATACTACGATTGAGAGAGAGAGTTGTTAAAAACTAACATTTATTTTTTATTAAAGATATATATATTTCTCATATATTTGTGGTCTTAACAGAACGGTTTCACAGTCACAGAAATAAATAATTTATTTCAATAATGAAATAAACTTGAGGTTTGTGAAACATTTTTACGAAATTATCGACATCTGTATGATATTTACATGATCTAATTTTTAATTGTTAATTGTAAAAAATTCGTCTGGGAATTTTCTTGTTACTTCTTTTTATTTAAAAACCCTTTATCTGAAATTTTCAATTCCACTTTTATATTATTTTATGAATATTTCATAAAATGTACAAAATATTAATTTCAAAATAAGAGAAGAATTGAAAGGAATTGATTCTACTATTTTTCCACACCTTTTCAGTCTAAACAAATATATAATCACAAACGTATGTACATATGTTCGACTGTTGGTTTGGTTACACACTCTCATATAAAATAATTTATGTTTTACCATAAATGTAACAGAATTATCTGTGGCAATTTATCTAGGACTGGCTGGCTAACTGACTAAACTAGATTCATACATATAAATATATTTTAACGAACGCGTTTGAACGGTGAAATAGAAATGAACCAAACTGTACTGATACGCTTCAAAATATAACCTTGTGAAAAATAATGTACTTGTGGCAACAAAATACAAGTGAACTCTTAAACGCACATACAGATAAATTGAGTTTATGTGTAAATATATAACCGGATGTTGTGGAATTCACTATAAATATAAATTTCGAAAAACGAGTAAAAAGTTTTCTGATTTTTGCGTACAACAACAAAATAGTAATAGAACAATCGTTTGTATCTTCTGTTTCTATTTTAGATTTTATTTATTTTTTGTTAGTAGATCGAAGTAAGTATTGTTGCAACAATTTATAAGTGGTCGGTCGACCTCTATTAGGTACAGAGTGTAGAAATGATGCAAATTAATTTCATTTAGTTTTTACAATTTGAATAAATGCAGGCTATTGTGTAGATATAAATGTAGATGTGAATGTGTGTTTTAGTTTCTCCTTTAAAACTACAATACACAGGCCTATTTAAATTGGAAGTAAAAAGGAAATTTTAACATTTTAAGCTGATGGTTTTAAACATGAACGCAACACTTCCGTTTCTTTTTTCCTGCCGCTGTTGCTGATTCATGCAGGAAGGTAAAATCCAATTTTACCGGACCTTTCGTCTTGATGTATGTTTGGGTTCATGATGACTATACCAATAAAACCGACATTTGAATCAGTGCAACAAAGTGCATAAATTCAATTTAAAACCGCTACACCAACAACAAGAACAATAATAATTGCAACAATACATATGGAAATGTTAAATTGATAACTATCGGGGAAAATTGCGTAATTTTTCGTATGCTTTAATTTTATTTTAAATTTTAATGTTAATTTTATTGAACAAAAATAATAGAAGGACTTCTAGGTTTCTGGTGTTACAGAATAACTAGGTGTCTATGTTTAAAATGTCAGTAGTGGTGATAAATGTTTTGTTTTTCCGGTTTTTCAATATCGACCAACAGCGAGAGAGAGAGAGAGTATGCAAAAAGAGTATATTTGAAATTTGCTTAAGCGATTCAACGTATATGTAATGTATATTTCAACATCTAATATCTCTCATGAGTGTGTATTTATAAACACGTGTCGTAATTGAAAATGATTGACAATTTACTTGTCAATGAAAAACAATAAAAACAAATAAGGATTTTTGGTCCTCATATTTTTTTATTCCCTGGTGTCTTTTGATGTAGTAAAATATGGAATTAGCAATTAAAGGTTTGATAAAGAGACTAAAATATATTTTTAATTTTAATTGTCATTATTACAACTTTAACGTTCGCAATAGTAAAATATAATTTAAATTAAAGTGAGGAATATAGTGGAAACAATAACTTTTAAATATACATACCGACAGTTTGTGAAAAAAATAGAACACGAGCTACAAATCTAAAAATGACGATGACAAATAAAGAAGCAAAGAATCGGACCAAGAACTATATTGATGAAGGTGCTACCGGTAACAAATTTGTAGAAAACTTTAAATACATAAACATCACTATAAAATTTATAGGTTTAAACTTAAAAGTAAACGTTCTGTTTCCTATCTATCCGATTACATCATACATTAATTATTGGCAAGTTGTAAAAATGGGTCTGAGGCGTATAAGTACTTTATGAAGTTGAGACAACGTATACGATAAGATGTACAAGATTATAATTTATTAAAAACATAATTTATAATATTTAAAAACATACATTTAAAATAATTGCATATAATTGCTGCAGTAACATAATAAGCCACTCAATATCGAAAACTGGTTTTATGTTCTAATAGAATACCATATTGGCTACAGCCATTCAACAACATTTTTATAAAATTTTAATATAATTATTTACTTACCAAAACTAAAAGGCGTACTTATACAAATTAATTACAATTTAAGAATTTTACAAAATCGTTTTTCATAATATTCAAATATAGTGGCACACTATATAAATAAGCAATTTAGTTTTCTAATTGCTTTGAAGTTCAATATTTAATTACTTTGGTAAGAATAAAATCAAAAATATTATTTTTGCAGAATTTATACACAAGAAACATAAAGTGTAAAATTGTAAAACTCTTGGTCTTCATTTCTAAACGTAGTCGGGTTTGGAAAATTAAAAAAACCTGTGTCACTAACTAGCTATTTCACCTATTTTTTTGTCCATAGCTTTTAAACTTTTGGACACTTTTCGTTACGCTTTTAGCTAAAGACACAAGATTACCCAAGTGGCATCGCTTAACGCGTTAGAACTTGGGGCTGAAATTTGAAACCAGATTTTTTTTTATATTTTTCCAGTTTTTTTGACTGAGAACTGACGCCTTTTAATAAAATACAGAAATTGAAACAACGGTGGTTAGCTGCTGTAATTATATGTAATAATATCGGTTTTTGAAAGTTCTCTCAATATTTTAATTCAAAACTGGGTCTCATAAAAATGTTAAATAATTGTAGGTTTTGTTGGCCAAATAAAATGTTCATAGCTTTAAAGAGCATCACTCTAATGGCATTCCCTTATATAAAGCTCATAAAATTCATATATTAATTGTTTTTCCTAAAATTTTACTAATTCGCGATTTTTTTTAAACTATAACAAATAAGTTAGAAACATAATAAAATGCAATTTCTTACTTTGTATTTTAAAAATTTTGAATGGAATTGAATGCTATTTTAAAGAACATGGTGTGTACGTATTGCGTTGACGTTGTATTGTTTTGTACTATGTGCAATTTTTTTAGATATAATATAAGTAAATGCTATTTTAAAGAATAGTTTTTAAATATTTAATTGAAAACCGTTACAACTATTTATATTCACACAAAACTATTTGCCCTTCGTGCGAAGGGTATTGAATTCGAAATGCGTTACGTGAACTCTTCCCTGACGGCCTATTTCACGGTGGTCTTTTTTATCCACTGGGTGAGCAAAACTCGATGGGGAATGACAGGTGTCATGAGCCAGCTCTAACCCCAACAATAATGTCGCCCAACCATGCTACAAAGATGAATCTGTTGATTCTGCAACAGCACCTAGAAGGACGTAATTGGTAGTCCGAAACACGGATCATATTATTTGACAATGGTCACAAAGATTCACTGTGATAAGTTGAACATGTTTTTCAGTAAATTCAAACGCACACAGCCTTCTAGAATAATCGCCGATAAATTAAAGAAAGGGCGGTGACGACCTTGCACCACAACTCCGTCCCTTCTTGCTAAACCATAACTTAGCACACCATCAATCCATCCGTCAAATTCATCAATTACTCCATCCGCTTTATAGATTTGTACCGTTCCTAGCACCTAGGAACGATAACAGAGATTTATCGTGAATGAATTACATTTTACAATGTATCAGTCTTTTAACCAGCTTTCCAGCGAATTTGGGATTTAACCACAGCCATTACCTGGATCCCAAAGGAGCCTCAACCACCCGTAGTACCAGATTATGTGGTGCTGTGGTTAAGTAATCCTAATATTATTTTTTTTTTTGTTTTTCAAAAGGATTAGGTGAAAACCCACAAGAGTAATTTTTTGATACTTCTTTGTTTTCCAAAAGGTACTTTTTGAATTTCCTATTATATTGAACCTAGAAATATGAAATTATGTATATAGAGCCCGAATTAGGCGAGAACACATAAGAGGGGACTTCTTCGTCCTGCAAAAGGTACTTTTTCAATTTTCTATAATATTAAACCTAGAAAGATGAAATTAAGTATATAAAGAACCCTTTTTGGTACTTTTTTGTTTTTCAAAAGGTACTCCTTTAACGTTCTGTAATATTGAATTCAAAGACATGAAATTGAAAATGTAGAGCCCTGATTATGTGAGAATACAAATACCTTTTGGTTCTTTTTCTTAACACATCATGGTGAAGGGTATATAAGATTCGGCAAATCCGAATATAGAACTCTTACTTGTTAACTGTGGAATTACAAAACTTTGATAATTTCTCATTTACATATATTCATACATATTTAACTTTAAATTACTGATCAGCCGGCACACTGTTTAATTTATCTTCTTTGTATAGTTTTTGCTTCGTTTTCATTCATTTCGTATTACCTACTCTTAATCTGATTTGATTTGCAAAACAATTTTGCTTGTCCTTAACTGACATACACAGTCGCACATTTATTCATACTCACAGATATTCAACATTCTGACATTCGCATTTTCTTATCTAAGCAAGCCTATTTCTAGTTTCTGAATGATTTTAATGAATAGATGAAAGTGTGTGTGTTCTCCATTCGTTTTTAAATTGTTGAATTAAAAGTAATTTCGCGGTAAAGCCTATTTTTTGCACGCACATTTTTCGCACCATTTTGTTATTACGTACTAATAAATAAATGAATATGTTTGAGTTGTTTTCTGCGTGTTAAGGATATGAATCCACATTTGTTTTATTTGGTTCTATCAGTACCTTTTTATTTGATTTAAATTTAGAAGTTTAATTTGACTTAAATCATTTAAGTACATAAGTTCGCAAAATGTTCGATTTGGAATGATTTACAACTGTGATTTTCTAATTATATGGTGCTTAACTTTAAGTGTGTTTTACAAGGTCCTTTTGAATACATATGTCGTTCTTACAGTGTACATAATAAACTATAAGTAAGCCCAGCAAAAAAATTTTGCATTGGTGCAAAGTGAATTTAGGTTTCATAACTTCTTTAATTACAATGCCAATACAACTCATTCTAAATGCCTTCCTAAATTCTATCTATACCGCAGATAAAAAAATGTCTTCAAAACTTGAAAAATAAATTCAGATTGTTAACTTAATTAGCTTAGACATAATTTTGGTTATTAATAATATTTTATATTTTTTTCTATATTTATCTTCAGAAAATACATACTAAACAAATAGCTTGAATTAATGAAACATAGTTTTCGAATCATCGGATTTGCATTGGTTCGATTATTTGAAATTCTGGCATAAACACATGATCTCCAATGACACGCTAATGTTAGAATCATGCACGTTTCACCTAAATCGAACCACTTCGTCATTAAAGAACATCTTTGTAATGTAATTTTTTGCGAGGAGTTTTTAATTTAACGATTACATACCTGAGTTATTTATTACAAAGTTTATGACGGTTTAATTTTTAGAAATATATTACTAAATTCTTGAAATCTATTTTAGTGAAGAATGATTATTTATACATTTGATATCTCCAGGCAACCCACAATTTTTTGATAAAAGGGGTTTAATTTGAAATACTAATAAAATTATTTATCACAAGTACGCAAGAAATAAACGAAAGGGATCATTAAAGTATGTAACATATAGAAAATACATTGTTGCTAAATTTTAAGTATTTTCATCTATGTGGAAGTTGCATCTATTTATTATTCGCCTTTTAACATTTTTGTAATATTTTTAAAGTGTTTTATAAAAGCAACAAAAAAGTAACAGAACATTTAACGTAATTATGAGCCTAAAGGCCCGATTCGGGGGATACTGTTGTATGCGGGCTATGCGAAATAATGGACCGATTTCAACAATTTTCAATAGCGTTCGTCCTTGAACCAAGGAAAGAGTATGTGCCAATTTCATCAAATTATCTTATCTAGCTAAATCTCAGAAAGTGATTCTGGGCCGATTGGCATACTTTAAGGTGGGTCTAGACAAATATTATAGGGTGTTACAAACATCAGCACAATCTCATAATACCCTCCGTACTATAGTGGTGTATGGTATAATGACATACACTTAAATCTGTGCTGCTAATAAAAATAAATTGTTGTAATTTTTATTGTTAAGTGCCACAATAGAAAAATCCATTTTAACAGCATAAATTATCTTTCCAATAAGATATAAAACACAAAAAAGATCAACAATTTTACATTTTTTAAAAAATTTAATAAAACCATGTCAACACGTTAAATATATTCGTACCTAAATGTGAATTTTTATCCTCATTAGATAGCGTAAACCGTCTTTGGGGTATAAATAGAAACTTTTCAGATGGCAGGGTGATAAAAACTGATATCCGATTCGGTTTCAACAGCTAAAAATACAATAAATATTTTAATTGGTTTCAAAATTTTTCACAAACCTTCATTTTGTTGGCCTGTGTAATAAATTAACAAATAATTGTTCATAAAACTTTGATGTTCTGATAATTAACAATCAAAATAGATATTTTGTGTATTTTGAATCTAACAAAAAAGATTAAATAATAAATTTCTTTCTAAATTTAATATGTGGTTGGTATAGAACGTAATGTATATTACGCTATATATGGTCTGCTTGGAAACTCTGTAAATCGAGGTTAAAGATTGTTGTTTTGTTTCAATAAAAATTACGAAATACTTGTAAAATTTATTTTTATTTTCGAGAATAGATCTAACACTTCAAATTTATAAATAACTGTTTTTTATATAAAAAATAGTTTTATAAATTGATATTGGCCAAACGTTAACTCGTTGTTTTAAAATATCCAAAATACTAGGCAACACTATTCATACATCGTATGTTACTGCCGGTTTTATTTTGCTCGTTAACAATTTTAAGCGTTTAACCATGTTTCGATCAGAAACTAATAAAAATTTGTTTTTTTTTTCCTCTTGGGAAAAAGGGGTTCCTTTATCTGTCTATGGTATGTTGTAGTATTGGGTGATTTTGAATTGTAATATTTGCTTTTGTCGTTTAGTAGTTTTTACAATATTTTAGTCGTTTCGTTGATTATCTTAATGGTATGAGTAGGACTGACAGAATGATGAAAAAAAATGTTGTATACATATAAAAATTGTATCAACAGCAATTTCAAGATGTTATATCAACAAATAAAGCCATAAATTTAATTTGACAAACCGTTCTATAGATTTACCGACAAACGTATACTAACTTACGAAAAACAACTTAAATCGTCTATCTCTCTTTGCTGTTACTGTTGAGTTCTTTATTTTTTTGTGTTGTTTCTGTTTGGTGCTTATAGATGAAATGACTTTTATCTGTAGATTTTAGTCACTGACATGTCTAAAAGAAATTTATTTTATTTAGCTTTTGTTAAAGCCATTCTCCACATTTACACGATAATGTTTTCAGACGGCACAGCAGCATTACAGTCAGACTTTATTTTACACTTGATTAAAACTTTAGTTAATTATCTAGTCTCTTAGTGAAAGATAATTATGTAATTTTATAAGCGATTACTTGTTGTTTTGTTTAAATCAACATGTTCGCATAATTGAATTATTTTTCTTTTATCACTATTATATGTGTATATGCAGTGTTTAAATAACTAGACTACAAGTAGCTGTAGTAACGAAAAATAACTACTTTTGTAGTTAAAAATTTTCAAAAACTAGCAGCAAATCATTTACTATTACTACTGCTACCTTTAGATTTTGGTAGCAGTAGTTAAAGATGTAGCAAAAAATAAAAATTTTAATAACAGTAGTAGAGTCATTGGTATTTAAATATTTTAATGTAGCAATTGAATACTTCAAATAGTAGCACTAAATATTTTCTTCAAGTAGCAATAAATGTTATTATATTTTTCAACAATTAAAAATTTGGTAGCACTGCTACTTTATTTTGGTAGCAGTTCTAGGTAGCAATGCAAATTAAATTTTTGGTAGCTTAAAATTTTGGTAGCATAAAAATATTTTTTTTTATTAAAATACGAAAAAAAATACGTCATTCAGAAAAAAGGCACAAGCTGCGGGATTAAATTTAGGACTTCGATTTGTGGGCCTTCTAAAGACATATTTACGTATTATAAAGTTGCGATATTAATTTCTCATTATGTTCACTACTAAAAGGATTCATGTATATTTATCAAGGATTATGTATCAAATTTTGTATGAAAATGTTCTTCATAAGATTTTTATAAGTTCTAATGAATACAAATTCTTCGACTGAAAATCTTATAACAAGCCTTCGACAGATGACCATCTACAAGCCTTTTTAAGTAAGCATGTATAATTAAAACGATTTTTCAATGCGACTTGATGTACATGTGTCTATAGAATAATGCCTTTAGTAAGGCCCCTATACTGAACATTTTTCCCGTTGGGATATGTGTATTTGTTAGTTTATTTTTTGTTTTCGAAGTTTTTTCTTTTTCTATTGCTACCTCAATTATTTGGTAGCAATAGAACGAACAACTAGTAGCAAAGATTTCTACTGCTACTTTTCAAAAGTAGCAATAAAATTATTTATATTTTTAAGCTACTACCCCAATTGTAGGTTATGTTTTATTTAGAACTATTTCTACTTCTACTAATTTATTACTACTGCTATATTTGAGATTTCCTTTTTTATAAGTAGCAATAGTTTTAAAAACGTATGATTATAAAGCAAAACAAATGCCACTGCTACAACTTCAGACAATTGTTTAGAGCAGTAGTTAAAGCAATAATAAAATTCTTGGCAGCAAACGTAGTTTTTCTAACACTGTGTATATGTATATAAAATTTTTTTGTTTATTAAATTTATATAGGTGCATACAAAAATACATAGAAATATAGGATAACTTCAAAATTTTTCGAACAAAAAGTTATGATTTTGAACATGAGTCTATCCGTATTCGATGAAATTAGTCACACACATTCTTCTTATATAAAAGAATTTAAGGTTATAGATTTTGGACTTTTTTCAATAAGTATAAGTATATAATGTTACTTCGTAGTTTTTCTAAACTATCTATCCCATATATCCAATAGATAACTTACATTTTTTGTATTCCTTCAAAAGAAACTTATAGTGTCATAAGAAAAATATAAACAAGTATGAATGATACCCTACACCAGTCAGTATATTAAAAAAGTGGATAATTTTTAAAATAAATAAAGCATTAAATTTGTTTTTTAATCTTATTATGGAATATTTTTACGTATTATTGACAAAAAAAAGACATTTTCTACAAGAGGGCTCAAAGGGGAGTAAGGGTAAATATGGGCCTATCCTTATAAATTTTGATAGAGAAATTCACGTCTGCTTCAAAGTTATGTATGTGGATTTTAATAGTTTTATTAGAAATTATAAGTAAGTTTTGACCTTCAAGACATTTTCTGAAGGGGAGTTTGTATGGGGCATCAGCAAAAAATCAGAATAAGACAAATAGTAAATCTTAGAAAATCATATCGTTTCCATATAATTTAAAATGTTTTTGTAAATAAACTATTTATTTGCTATTTAGAATTTTTTAGACTTTTATTATGCTCAATAAGAAATCAAATAAAAAATTTGTTTGGAAATGAAGAGGATTATTTAACCAAAAATTATTTTACTTGTGATCCCCACATTATGAAATTCTGAAATTTGTATATACATTTTTATTTTTTTGGTGAAAGTAAAAAGAAAATCTAAACCGTAACGAATTTGTAAATTTCATAAAAATCGGAAAGAGTAAGGTTGAAAGGTTTTATTTTTTGTACTTATTATTTGCTAATGTTTGTCATTCCACAAAAATTAAACAACAGAAATACATTAGATATAAACGCTCACACAACAAGGCCTAAAAAATAAAGTACAAAAATGATAATAACAATTTTTTATGTCTTTAAAGAAAAATACAAAGAGGTTAGGGAAAGATAACCACTTGCTGTTAATTTTTAGTCCTAAATAAACCTCTTTAAAAATGTTAAATAACGACTAGTGAATGCCAGCCTCGTGCTTTCCGCCTCCCATCATTTCAACGATATAGAGGAGTTGTAAAAAACATTAAAAAAATGTAGTACAACCATCACTTCAGGTATTTTACAGGGTGTGGCCCAATCATTTGGAAAATTGTTGAGTGACACTAGTGTCCGACCGAACGTTCGGAGTTCGGTGAAAAGTGATTTAAAAGCTAAGAAAAGTGAAACCTTTAATTTGAATTATCTAGTTTCGACTATATATATTTGATGTCGGTTTACATTTGGACATAGCCTTCGTTGGCTAGCGTTCATAACAGGCTTAAAAAACTTGTATTTTTATGAAATTACAGTGGTTTTAACTAAAGATATAATGTCAGGCCCATTCGTAAAAACGAAAAATTCGTTAAACCGAATAACAACTTTTCTATTCTAAGTTAAAGTTAATTCATTTCGAAAATGAATTCTTCTCTTATAAAAATATGAATTCCATTTCCTACTTTATTAGTAAAACAATCGTAATATTCCCTTTAAATGAAGAATTTCATATTAAAATGTATTTAATAAAACCATGTCATTACAATAAATTAAATAATTAATTAGCATAAAACCTTTTTAAGGAAATATTCATATGACTTATAAAAAAAGGTATATTATTCCCACAACCGTATTGGGTGTTGATGTTTGGAGCCTTGTCACATGAATATACTGATCGACTCAGAATTACTTTCTGAGTTTCTGTTCAAATTATTTATATATTAGGAATGCATTTTTTTAATTTTATTTAAAAGAGTTAGTAACTGAATTTAAAACGAAGCAGAATATACTCAAAGATAGCTAAAATATGTTTCTAAAATGACTCCAGAAGTATATACTTTTAAACAAGACAAACATTTTTTTAACGTGTTAAACCAATAAAAATCAATGCGCTATCATGGGCTATCATTATTATCCTTTTTTAATTATAATGAATAGTGTCGAGAAGATTTTTAAGAGTTTTGTTAGAGTCTTTGCAATATTTAGTCATTTTTCCAAATAAATAAATTTTGAATGATCTAGAACAAATTTTTAATTGTTTAACTTAGAATCCGTTCATGTACACTTATATGGCTGGAAGAAAAAATAATAAGTACATTTAAGGATTCTTATTTTATATATAAAAAATTTTACACTAAAAAAAACGCTTTAATGGCGTTAATGCGGAATTTTTTATAACTTTTACATTTTTCAAACTATTTTTGTGTTTTACATCTTTCTGAAATACCAAATCTTGTACATTATGATTATTTAACAATAATATGTAAAATATTTACCTATCTATTTACCTACCTTGTAAAAGTAACAAGAATTATGTATATAATATAAATTTTTAAGTATAATATTAGCATTGTTTTGAGGTACTAAGTTTGTTTCTATTATTTACCGTTCTGGAGTTATAGCTTCATATGTTTGCTTTTTGACCAGACATTTTTTCAAACTTTGAGTGACGAGCGGCACATGTAAACGTCTTTTAATCGAGTTTAAATTTCGGCTATGGTTAGGACGAATAAGATTCCAACATCGACATTTTGCGGTCATTCTAATGTACATACATATATAATTTTTATTATGGTGCTTGAGTTACCCCCCTCAAAATATTCGCTGTTATGTAATATGGTGTTATATATATTTTCGGATAAGTGTTGTCCATTCGTGAGATGGACAGTTTTCAAGAAAATATCGTATGGAGGACACGATTTTTCATGTTAAATTTAATATTTTACCCAACTTCAAATAATCTTTGTTATGTTTTATAATGGTTCCCAAAATATTTCTATTGTATCGTTGGCCGTCCGTGAGCTAGATCGCTTACAAAAAAGTTCATCTTTACCTCTTTATTTAAATTTTACAGTATTTCTTAAAAAAATATACAATATGTGGTATTATTTAAAATGTTTTTTGAAGGCAAGTCTAGTGGTGCGCAAAGTTTGCAAAACTGTGCATACATTTAATTTTTATTGGTGAAATTTTAAATATTTTGAAATATGACAATTAAAAGCAGACAGTTATTTATGATTAATGCATCATTGGACGTGGCTTTAAAATCCCTTTCATCCTATTTGGATATTTTATTTCAAAACTAAACAAAAAATTAAAAAAATAATTTCAAAATACGTTTTTTTATTTTGGTCCTGCTCACGAACGGTAATCGCAAAATTTAAAATATTTTGGAAATCATCATAAAACAAAGCATTTTGAGAGGGATAACGAAGACACGTTTTTGTTATCCGTACAGAGTGAGTCGGTTTAATGTACATATTCAACACATGTATATGAGTTGCTTTTTTGTATGAAGTAATTTCTCTTATACATACTATGAGTTGTAATGCCTTTAAAACGTTCTAACAGGTTTCATGACTTAAATGAATTTAAAAAACAAATACACTGTCGCAAAATATCGAAAAATTGTTTACAGCAAAGGAACGGTAGCAGAAAGAGAAAGTGAAAGTGAAGAATGTCATGGGTAAGTAAAAAATCAAAGGAATCCTTAATGAAAACTGAAAAAATATGTACATTTGCTGATGATGAAGTAAATAGATTAAATAAAAAAAACAACTAAGCTCATGAAGGGAAAGAATCTACACAAAGGGACTTTGAAATACATATTTGCATTATAGGTCTAGACTGCATACCTATTGCCTGACTTCATTGTATATATAAATTTAAAAGTTATTCGCCTTTCAAATTTGAGAAATAAATTACCATGAGAATACTTTCCTCATTTAATAAAAACTTCGCGAAAAAGCAAATGCATGACAAGTAAGTAGAAATATAATTCTAGGTGTGAATGTACATATGTATGTATATACTTAGTTACTTTAAAGTAATTTCAGCAGTTCGGTCGGACAGTCCTGATCTACCTTTTGAACCAACTATCGACTGTGCGGGTGACTAGTTATTTTATTTTAATTACAAAGAGACAGCAAAGGACTTAAAAAGGGGACACTAAAGTGTCTATTGTCTTCACTGTTGTTTACAAAGAGAACATCCATGACAAAAGACAAAATAGATCGAACCAGGTGGTTAGACGCAAATGTAAATAACTGTATTTTTCGGATGCATTGACTCTTTGTCAAACTGCTGGGAGCGTAAAGTAAATAAATACTTTTTATTTATGTATGTACTTTTTATTTATGAAGGTACATATATGTATATTGTAAAATAAAAGACCTCCTGTTGTCGTAGTTCATTTTGTTATTGTTTTTATTGTTGATGCCTTGGTTATGATGACGCTGACAATGATGAGCTTAAGTAAACTTTCCCAAACAAAATGAAAATCAACGTAACATTGAAGAGGCAGCATAAGTATAAGCATCAAAACATCATCAACACAAAAATTTAAAAAAGGCAGCAACAACGACATACAAACATCATCAACAACAATATAAAAGTAAAGTAATGTCAACCAAAAAATACCGTCATTAGTTAAACGATGTCATAAACAAACAAAGTAAGACAGACAAACTGACAAACAATGTTTTGTAGATATTTATGTACATTTGTGTTAATATTTGTGTTTTACTTGTTTATCTAAAGGATGCTGTCGGCTGATATACGGAAAAATAACAAAAATAAACGCTACGAAAAATAGGGAAAAGTTGTCTAAAGATATTAGGAAGTAGACTTATGAAAGAGAATGTGCATAAGTCTATTTACTAACATGTTGCATAGTTTAGCCTTAAATACATACCCGATATATTTTAGATACCGCCTCCAACAGCTGTATCACAATTTTGTCTGTGTACATCTTTTATATGTCACTTGTGATGTCTAAGCCGACATTGATGGCTCAAAAAAACATTTGACAAATAAAACGTTTTCAAAATGTAGAAAGTGTGATAACAAGAGGAAAATCACTAAAATGGGACAACGAAGAGTGAAGCAAATGCGAAAATATTGTCCTTTGCTTCTTCGCTCTATTGTTTGCTGCCGCCACTTCAACAAAATACATTATTAGAAGGACAAAGTTTTCGTATATATGTAACAACACAATCTACATACATATATACATACATGTATATGTATGTATGAACTAAACAATCCGTTTGTCGCAAAGATTGACATGACAAAATATTCAAGGTAATTTTAACATAAAAATTTTAATATTTTTTCTCCTAAAAAATTTCATTACTTGATAATTTTACTAAATAAATACACTTATTAATTGTTTGTTGAATTTTACCAAAGTATATGTTATGTACAACTGAATGATTGTTTTTAAAGAATAATTACGTGACACCTATATATTCAATATTACAACCAATAAATATATATTTATTTGTTATTTGTAATATTGAAAATTAATGAACGGGTGTCCGGCAGAATAGATGTAAGTGTGCTAGTTCTATCAGAAAATATATAAAAAAGAAAGAAAATACACTTCACCATAGTGTATTTTAAACATATTAGTTTTATAAATTTTAAATTTTTTCCCGAGTACATTATTATTACACCAAAAGCAAAACAAAATACACAAGGTATTTAAACCAACAGACATCTAAACATACATAACGAAAAACACAGAAAAACGAAAACAAAATAAACAAGGAAATAAAACCAACCTTCATCCAAATATACGAACAGAATTAAAAACAAAATACATAACTCATAACCAAAAACACAACGTAATAAAACCAAATACATCTACAATCATGTTGCTTATTTATCAAAGCATGACAAAAAATTTAATTTTTTGATTAAATTTTCAGAGGTTGTCTCGGATTTTTGCTCATATCTCAGTTATTTATGGGATTTATGGATTTTGATCTGATCTGATCTTAAATGGCGATCTTCACGAAAGCATGTCTAACAGAATTATTAAAGATTCGGATCTCGCAGATATCTGGTGCCCTCTAAAGACTGATTTCAAAAGACAGACAGACGGACATGGCTTAATAGATTCCGCTATCTATAAGGATCCAGAATATATATACTTTATAAGATCGGAAATTATATTACAGAAATTACACACGAAATGACAAACTTATATATAACCTTCTCACGAAGGTGAATGGTATAATTACACCGTCCAACAGCATTCTTCACACACGAGCCTAACCATAAACATAATTTATGTAGTAAAACTGCGTAATTAGATTTTCATTTTCTGATCGTTTGTCCTTTTTAAAGGACTTTAAAATTGGAGGAATATACAATTTTCAAAAATTTTTCAAAAATATTTGTAGCCACCCTATTATGACAATAAGGGTATCAATCGAAAGAGGACAAATTTAATATTTATATCTTGCATTTCGTTTTACTTTTTAAGATTAAAAAGATATAAAAAATATCCTTATAAAAGTTTATCCTTTATTATTCTTGAAATTTTATAATATTTTTTTTTTTTCAAAAAATATATTAATAAAAAATATATTAGAATGGTGTTTATATCTCTATATATAATAAATTCATAAATTTTTCACATCAGAAAACTTCAAATATTTTTTTAGCTAAAATAATATGAATAAAAATATGAAATTTGATAATATGACAATATGAAACGGGGTGTCATTATGTGGAAGACCTTGTAGGATAAAAACCATTAAGAATATTATTTTAGTTTTTATCATTCCATGTTAAAAATACTTAGGAAGAATGTTGGTATTTACTACTTTTAATTGAAATCCATTAAAATGTTCTAAATCATATTGAAGTTTATAGTTTTTATTAAAAAAATTGCTTTTTGTCAATCGTAAAAGAGTGATATTATCAATGGACATAACTTCCACTTTTTAAAATTGGAAAATGTGTGTAGGATTTCTTATCCTGGATTTAATTGCTCTTAACTTTACTGCATGTTGTATTTTGGGTTCATTCAAAAAAGTCTCCAGAATTGGTGGCCTTCGGCGCAGGGGTTGAAAACTCGGTTATATTTGGAATACTGGCTTCGGTATATCGAGCCTTATAATGATAAATAGACTATATTCATGAACTTGCCACTTTTCTCATGGACATTGAGGCTCTTATGAAAGTCTAATATCCTCCATAGACACTATAAAACTGTTTATAAAATAAACACATTTAAGTGATATTCTGTGGTAAATATGCGAATTATTTCCAACAAATATATTTTGTAATTTAAGTAAATGTGTATAACTTAACTTTTAATATAAAAACATTAAATTTTTCAATCAAATATTCCATATTATTCTATTTAAAATATATACTTTTTTCAAAAAATAAAAAATATTATAAAAAATAAGGATATTATAGAATTAAAATTTTAAAGGACATTTTTTCTGTTTTTTTTTTTATTCTGACATTTTTAAATTATTTCATTCGTAAGAATACTGTTATTTTCCTTTTTCCTTGACTTACTAGATCAAACCAATTTCAGCCTGTTTAAATGAAGAAACGATCAGAAAATAAATAACCAAAAATGTAGTATAATATGTAGTTTCCAACGAAAATGGTCTTGCTCATGTATGCAACATTTTTTTTTCAATTTGTTGTACGGTGTTATCAGTACAAGGTATTGAAGAGCACAATACGAAACACATTAATGAAAATCCTATTTAATCTCAATCGCTAAAAATTACAACAATTTCAATTCATAATGTGGCTAGAATAAAATTATTTTAATAATTAGCAGCGTTAACAAAAGCAAGTTCTTCATTATATCTACCATCAATAAAGATGGGGGTATTTTGCTTTTCCTTATTTTCTTCTTCTTTATTAATTTTATTCTGTTAACGCAATGCCAAATGCTTCCAGTAAAAAAGTTACTGTAAGAAATATAAGAACAACGACAATATGATATATATATACATATATATGAACATAGCTGGCCATCGTTCTTGTATTCGACAAAGGACCGCATAAAATTATGCTGTTGGTGGAGACAATGCTGATGTTGAAAATTGTAAAGACTTCATCTCCCTCCACTTTGTATTATACTGTGAAATTGTTGTTTAAAATTCACTCACATTTAAGTGATGTTTATCTTTTTCTTGATTTTTTTTTACTGTGAGTGTATTTATATATGTTTGTCCTTTTTGTTTTCATTATTGTCGTTGTTAAATATAGTTGCTACTTTTTAATGTGATGTTGTTGTAAGCCGCAAGCTTAAAATGACGTTCTAAAACAACAATCGACCAGTGACAGTAGCAGCAACAACAAGAAAATAAACACGACAATATCTGACAATAGGAGCATTATTATTAACAACAACTAGTACAAGAACAATAATAATAATCGCATTTGCTTCAATGAACTAACTAGCTGGCTGACTAACTGACTGCCTGAATAACTGTTTGTCTTAAACCCACAAATTGTAAAGATGATTAAAAGTGATGGCGGCGTAATTAACGCACTTTATCTTCATTTTTATGTTTTGTCCTTTATACTCGACAATCTTGTAGAATTATGATTGTCTATTTTGCGTAAATGAAGGTGATATATACAAATGGAAAGGTTTAGTTAAACACTTTTTCAATAGGTTAAATTTAAAGAATCGGGAAAATAACTTTTCACCAAAAATATTAATTTTTAAAACATTACATCAAAAATACTTTAAAGACTCATGGTACGGGTTGGTACTAAGTCTGTTTGGTTTTATAATCGATTAACTAAACTAAAATAATTTTCAGTTTGCTCCCACAAAATAAAAATCAATATCATTTTGTAGACCATATTCAGTAAAGTATTATTAAAAAAGTATTAGAAAACGCTAAATTTTCATTTAGCCAAAAATAAAACATTTACCAAATTTCTTTTATGGTCTTATCATTTTGATCCACAAGTTGTTGTACATATGTGTGGCAACAACAAATAGCATACACAGATTTTATGGGCTACAGCACGCACTCAAAGCAGAAGAGCTAACAAATATATAAAACAGCGTAAACCTATAATGGCTCAAAGAAAATAAATGCATTTGATTATGTTACATTTTGCTGATATCTACACTGTCTATCTACCAAAACATAATATATACGAACACACACTTCCACACACATATTGTAAAAATACTATCTACTAAATACATTATAAAAACCAAGCCCATATTCAATAACTATTCAATGCCAAACAACTAAACCATGCCATGTCAAGTCAAGCTAAGTCAACAATGTAGAATAGCAAGTAGTAAAGTCTTTCAGATATTGCTACAAACGTTAATAGAAAAACTGGTTATAATGATGACATTCAAACACGCACTTTTATTTCCTGTTGAATCGTTCAGAGTCAAAAATAGAAAAAAAATTATAAAAAAAGAAATTCACGCATGCAATACGCACCTCCTGTCGTTTAACCATTTTGATTTTTTTTTGTGATTTCGGTAGGATGACAAAGTACCATTTAACGATGTGTACCACCGCGGTGATGATGACGACCAAACAATTCAATATTCTAGTGAGTTTGTACACTGTGTGTTGGTGTATGTATGTGAAAAGGGAAATACTATTTGAAATTTTAACGTTTTCAATGTTTAAATTGCGTCAAAATAGATTCTGGTGGATTTCGATTTACCTATAAACGGCCAAGAATAAAACAGGAGTGGCTTTGTATTTTATGCTTGAATATCCTTATATTTGTACAATTTCATACACACATATGTATATATTTTTAGACTTCATATGTGTCTATATAACGATTTGTTTTAAACATGTTGGACTGGTTCAGGCAAATTCTGAAATTTGAATTCAAATATATTCAGTTATACTAAATCTTTTATACTCACAATCAAATCATACATATATCGTATAATGCAGTAATGCGCGTTAAAATAATATTCTGAAAGGGACCTTATACTTGTAATAAACCTTAAAGAAATTTTCTCAGGGGGAACTATGTATGTGGGGTAGAGTAAATTTTAGACCGATATCCTCACATTTAGAACATGGATTTTTTATGTCGAATTTCATTGTTGTGCTCATAGTTTTAAGCCGCCAATGAGCGTTAAAGTCCACTTGTATGAGACAATGCGAAAACTTGAACCTATACTGCCCATTTATAGTACCCAATCATTAACACCCTATCTTTTTTATGGTGGGTATAAAAACATTAGGGTAAAATTTTTCTTTAATTTTGCTTGAGCTCTGCACTATTCACACATACATACTTGTACAATTACTGTTTTCAAATATTTTTTCGCTTTTTTTTTGATTAGTAGTGGCATTTATAACGTACTAGATTTACCCTGTGTGCTTCGCTACCTAATCAAAATAGAAATAAAAAAGTAACAAACGTCTCCCATAATATTCCATTACTTACTAAGCACTATGTCTTTTTAGTTTCTATATTCAAAAAGTATAATTTGAAAAATACAATTGGAATGATGGAATAAATTCTACCTTTGTGGAAAGTTCTAATAAAAAAGACACCATTTTTTCCATTTTGTTTATGAATACACTATTTCGAAAATTAGGTTTACAAAATATTCCGTATTTAAATCTACATATCACAGATATAACTCATACGACTCAAATCTGTGTTCATTTGCTCCGTAAAAATTGTGCTTTCAAAAAGTACCAAACAATTTAAACGAATTTGATTCTATAGTGGCCTTAGTTCCAAAATAATATACTAATGGCTTATTTTGTGTGAGTAAATAAACTATTTTTAAAATTTTATAAAAATTGGCTTAAGAGTTTGAGTAATATTAAATATCCAGTTTATCCCCTTTTTGGTACCTTTTTCCATAAAAAAGTAAATATTTTGTTTAAATAAATATTACAAAATTAGACTGTATAATAGGTATATCTAATAAGAATACGTCAATAAATCGAAATAGTTTTTTTATTGTGCTAAAAAAGTACCAAAAATACAGTTTCTTCCCTTTTACACCGAAAAGGGACTGAATTTTAAAAAAGTAAGAAACAGATGTCTCATAATTTTGAGTGAAGTGTTGAAAATATTTCCAAAAATTGTATTATGTTTATTAGTTAAAAAGTTATAAAGGTCCCAAAAATGTACCTATTAAAAGAACGAATTTCGAAAAAGTACTAGACACCCATCGATTTTTAAGACTAGAATTAGGTGCAATAAAAAATTGTTCATGTATAAATAATATTGTGTAAGATAATCAAAAAACCTGTTTTTCCCGTGGATCTACATATTCAAAAAGACATCCACTGTAAAAATTTCATGATTCTAGGATTAGCCGTTTGGGTTGTGCGATGATGAATCAGTCAGTCAGTTACGCTACTCTTTTATATATAGAATAAGCAGCAAAAAGCACGAAAACGTTATTTAATGAAAACATTTATTTGGCAAGTAGAACATTAAGGAATTAGTGCGGAAATCAAAGATAACATTTTAGTATGTGTGATGGTATGAGGGACAACGAAAGTGATGGGTATAAGAATGGTGGCAGCAGAAGTAGTAAAACTTACACAAACACACATCCGCTTAAAAACGTGTATTTGTAGTTAAAAGCGATTGTAGATTAATTAACTAAATAAATGACTATATTTTTAGAATGTGTACATTAGGATCGTCCTTAAAAAGTATTTTTAGTTTGATTTTATTTTGTGTTATTGTTGAAATAAGCGAACCAGACCAGGAATCGGTTTAATATATAATAATTTTAGGAAAATGTCTAAATACATTTTTAAGTGCAGGTTTAATGTAAATATGTATGAATATAAAACTATGTATGTATGAATATGTTTATTGTAGCTTTTGTTTTCTATCCATTTATTGAATTTTAATCTTGGGCTGGGCATTATAGTGTTCTGTTTTAGTTTTGTTGTTCATACAAACTAATGGCTATTTGTTGAATCGTCATCCCATAATGATGTTGATAAAATATAAAAGATAAAGAATTCATGATGTCATATAATTTTTTACACACAAACAAAATGGTCATAAAAGCTAAATACTATTCTAGAATGATACAGAATCAAAATGGAATATGGTATATATGTAAATTAAATCATGAAAAATAAAATACAAATAATCAAAATAAAATAATTTAAAGAGTGGGTGAAAAACAATTTGTGATTAAGTTTAAACATCAGCAGGAACATATTTATTTATACTTTCAATGTAAAACAAAATGCTAATCTACAAACATTATAAATAGTTTTCAATTTTATACAACATTTTACTACACACCAGATGCAATTTTCCACTTAAAACAATTGGTAAAGCAATAAGTGAATAATATAATAAAGGTTTCAAAATACCTTTCAATCACACATTTTACATTAAGCTCTAAACTAAACTCAAAAACAATTTGAAATCTGAAAATAATTTTCGATTTTCCACCATACAACCTGTTTACTATTAACTACGCTCCAGATCTACTTACTAAACTACTCAAATTTCCCTTTATTATATGCAAAACTTATATACAAACAGATGTATGTTACTCTTTGTGTATTTGTCAGTTGTTCGTACGACATTAACAGTTTACTTACATAGGACACTCACAGAAACACATTACGCACCTGTCAATGTGTGACATGCAACGAGGGTAAGTGTTTTGTATTTTGTAATTTTAAAATTCCCAAAACTGCCACAAAATTCAAACCAGAACTTTCCATTTTACGACACTCAAACGGCGAAAAGATGAAAATTTCAATCTAGTTGTCAACACCATGACAAATACACAATTTTCACTCACCTATACTTAAGTATTTGACAATACACACAATTACAAACTCTTTAGATATACAACAGTGGGACAAAATCTATTCAAATCTTAAATTAAAGTTCAAATTAAGATATCAGACTATGAATGGCCATCGTCAAATTATTGTCTGGATATTCTTAAAATAAGTAATATATCGATGTCCATACTCATGAACAGATTAAAGTTAGATAATTTGAAAGGTACTTATCAAATTTGAAAAAATAATCACACCCACTGTACACAACTTTAAGTACGGATACAGACATTAACTTACGTACACTGATGGAACGTTGAGAGACATAATGGTAACATAAGTAACGTTAACAACAATTGTAGCAGACGACTAAGAACAATTCAATCGTCAACAGTTAGCATGTTGTATAAACACATACATACATACATACATACATACATACATACATACATACATACATAAATACATACATACATACATACATACATACATACATACATACATACATACATACATACATACATACATACATACATACATACATACATACATACATACATACATATATAAGCATATTTACATTTCAATTCTAAAAGCTAACTCGCAGTCATCACATACATACAAACATACAACCCTCTCAAAAATTGACACATTTTTGCATGAAGGAATAGAATTGAGGATGTGCAATCATACAAAAATAAAACTCATCGTACCTTTCGAAAATAACAATATCAACACAAACATATACATATGTACTTAAAAAGGAAGAAAATAAAAGATGACTTTACTTAAAAAATTAGTATTTAGAATTTAGATGTGAGAGGATTATTTCATTCAAGTATCTTTTTCTTCCGGTGTATTTGAATTTGAATTCTGCCAATACCGTGCGTTTTTCTTCATCCTTATATATTTAAATTGTGTCTGTCAATTATACATGTGTCAATTCAACATGTTGGTAAAGATTTACTTTTCTGCGGGATTTTATTAATACGTATGTGCCATTCCTATTTGTTTCCTTTTATATTTGACTTAAGCTTCTAGTTTCTGTTCATTGTAAAAGGAAATAAAAAATGTAATAGAATTTATATATATTTATGTATATGTATATAGCACCGTCCGACACTCAAGATTAAACACACACAATATATTATAAGTCTGAAGCTAGAGTCAAAATGAAGCAAAACTGCGTACACATTTTTTAATATCGTGATCCTGTTTCCTTGTAAAAGGAATTTCAAAGTTTTAAAAAGTACATTTTTAAAAAATATTTTAAAATACTATTTTTTCCATAGTTTCATACGTATATCATCCAGTTCGTGTTTAAAGTTTTTTTTCACTTTTTGTCGGACGGGATAACTAACCCCGGAACTTGTATAATATTGTTGTAAAATTTGTTATATTTACCGAAAAAATACATATCGAATATGTATCACTCATTTTTATATAAAAAATGCATTTCTTACATTTCTATCGGATTTCAAAAACATTTCTTTAACTTTCCAAAAAAAAAAATACGATATATAATTTGCACCTTTCATTAGTCATATATGCAGTAATATACTAGTTACCTGTGGAAAATGAAGTGGTGGATATTTTGCCACAACTTAATCAATAGTTCAAATTTGATAAATACCCGCACGAAGTTCATGAAAATTATTTTAAATAAATTAAATGTTTTAAAAATAACACTTTTATAGTCACGTATAGTGCTTAAAGTAACTAAATGGCAGAATTCTGAGGAAATGTAATGCTGAAAGTTTGCATTAAATGACGCAGAAAATAAAAAAACAAAAATTTCGAACTAGTTCATCGCACTGCAGGGTTTATATAACAAATTATTAGGATATGGCGATATACAGACACTACATTAAAAGCCTTCTAAAATGTTATATGAAATATGCTGATGGAACCTATTGTTCGGAAAAATTCCAAATCTTTACGATGTGGAAGATAGCATGTCAAGATAAGGAATTGCGCTAAGTATAAATGTAAAATTTGATATAGGATTATTTTTCGAAAAATTTGTTTAAAGAAACTGTTTAAGTATGAAAATTCTTAAGCATATAAAAATTTATCATCAATACTTTAATTTGTTTATTTCAAAAATTTCATGAAACCACATGTAGATAAAATCACATCTAGACAAGAACATGTAGCGTATTTCCTAATTAGAATCGTTTAATTTCAAAAGACACAACATAAATTGGAAGAACAAAAACCTCAACAGTGATTAGCAATTATTTGCTGTTGAAAGTTGTCGGCATTATTCGAAGGTACGAACATTTATGTCTGTCTTTATCATGTTTAGTTGTACCACAAAACTTGATCATTTTATCCTTTTCTTATTTTAGTAGTTTAGGAAAATAATTCGCACTTGCAATACATCTACATTTTAGAGGTTGACTGATACACTCGAAAGAAAATTAAGTAACAATTTGGATTATTGGGTACAACAATCTATTAATGTTTTAACTTTGGTTTAGATTTGTAGATTTTTCGAGTGTAATTTCTTATTCTTATAAGTAAGTTTATTAAAAGTTCTTTCTATTTTCTGGCTTAGAAAAAAATATAAAGTTTTTGTTTTATTTCTTAAGGTTGTGCAGCAAAATCTTAATTAAATTTAATTGTCGTCTATAACGTCTACGTCTTTATTATTTAGGTTGTAGTCGCTTATGTTGCCGAATGTGTTTCTTTTGCCAATAGTTTTTGATTGCATTTGAACAAAGCTAAAGCCAAACTCAACTGAACTGAAAAAAACTCAACTAAACATTTTTATTTAGTATTTATTTGTTTTTTTCTTCAACTACGTGAATAAAATTTCTAGTTTTTGGTCCCAAAAAAAAAAAAAGAAGAACAACAACACAAAAAATAAAACTAAATCTACAGATTATTTTATTTATTGAAAACGTTAATAAAGTTTATCTTAAAATTACGGCACAACAAAAATAAAATGCAAAAGGATTGCACAAAGTAAATCGAATCGACTTTGGTGACAAAACTATTTTAATGAAATTATAAAAATTTAAACTAGTTAGTTTTATTTTATAAAACATTTATCGATAATTGAAATAACCCAAAAGCCCCACTGTACATACAAACAATAAAAATCTACATAACTGATACTTAGATATAACATTTGATTTTGTGTTTATTAATATTTTTACAAATTATTAGATATATTAAAACTTACAAGTAATAAACATATACAAAATTACATAAACGTGCTCTTTTGTTAAAACATAATAAGTTGTGTTATCTCTTAATCTGTGTCACACATTTCTAAGAGTTTAATTACTAAAGTCCAATGAAAGGATGCAATAAAGTCAATTTGAATTCTAAACAAAGACTTTAGAAACAATTTGACTTTGTATTAACAATTAAATAAATAGTACAGTTTATAAAAATAATATTTAAACGAATCAAAACAAAAGTTTTATTTAGTAAGATAAAGTTAATTAAAATTCACATGCACACCAACAAAATAAACAGATATTAAAATACACATGAATTCGTTTTAAAATGGTATGAGAAGGATGGAAAATGCAATTTTAAAAGAAAAACGTTTAGATCCTAATATTGGTTAGACCAATAATAAGATCTTTGTAAGATACCAACCATTGAAAACTATTCCGTAAAAGAAATGCTCTCCTCTAAACATAGGGGTGATATTTGGAATAGGGCTTAAGTCTATTATGGACCAAGCTCTTAATAATTAAAAAATCTTAAATTTTAACATGAAAGATTGTTATATAGGCTATGCCGAATCGTATATATCCGTCATCAAAGTATGTGCCATAAATTTTAAGTAATTTTCGGAACTTAGGCGGACAATGATCTTTATATTTTATTTAACCACGATTTAATCAATAATGCTGAACTTTATTACCTTATATCGAGAACATCAAGACTATTTTCGAATTTCATCCCTGTTTTCCTAAATTTAAGCCGGTATTAAGCGTTAAAGTAATTTTCTTAAGGAGGCCTTATATAGGGTCAATTATTTGACAATCCTTATACAAATTTTGAAAAAATATTTC
The DNA here is from genome assembly GCF_022045245.1 of Lucilia cuprina. Classification (NCBI taxonomy): domain Eukaryota; kingdom Metazoa; phylum Arthropoda; class Insecta; order Diptera; family Calliphoridae; genus Lucilia; species Lucilia cuprina. The sequence continues at coordinate 70,162,023 of NC_060953.1, read as the reverse complement.
GGTTTGTTTATAATTTATTTTTGTCGAATTTTATCGCCGATTTTTGATACAGTCATGAGCGTTTACATTATTTTATGGCGGCCTTTAAAAAGAAGACAATTTAAAAATTTTAGACATTAGAAGAAAGAACAAATTAAACATTATAAGACGTTCTCATAAATACTTATAAATGTATGATTATGAGACAGTCGTCTACTTTTATGGAAGATTGTATCATTTTGTTGAGGTAATATTTTGTAAGTGAAATAGTTTCTTCTACGTATACATATATGTGTACAATATTTGCAAATGTAAGCAATTTATGTACAATGTGCTCAGAATGAAATAAAACAACATTTAATGATCACAACAACTATTTCTCTTTTTTATTCTTATTTTTCAATTACTTACATATAATAGAAAACCTTAAAAACCAGACGTACATCAAACTGAACTCGAACATTGCCGACAACAAAGTATGCATCTTAAAAGATGTTTTGCTAATGCAGCAAAAGTATTGTAAAATTCTTGTTCTTTGTGCAATTCAACAAATACCACAAACAACTATGTTTATACATAACTATATTCAATTTCTTTTATAATCATCAACTATTACAACAACTCTTACCGAAAGATTTTAAATATTTTTTTATTTTAGGACTTTATTTCTTAAGATGGAATCGAAAAGCATGTCATTGCAATGGGTTGTTGTGGTAGGCCTTAAACAAGGGACATGATGAGTTACCCAACAAAAAGTGTCATACTTTACTTGATTTAAATTTTTAACAATATTATATAATGTAGTTAAATATGTTAATAGGTAATTTGGATATGGTACAGCCTATTTGTCTAGGGGCCCACTTACCAAACAGAAGGTAAGTGGTTCGAGACCTGATGGATACCAATTCGTTTAAAAAAATGGCATTAATTTTTAGTAAAATGTAATGTTGTTGACAACATGCAAAATATTTAGTCATTAAAAAGTTTGCTGGGTACTTCAAATGTTTGTATCTATGAGGTGTATATAGTATCTGTGTCTTTACTTATTTTAATAAATGAATTACAAAATATTGTTGTGGTATGTAGTCATGCACAAAATTACAACATCATCAAAATTAAAACATATATATTACAACATATAATGATCCCACATTTCATTTTTTGTCGCCAATATTTGTTTGATTCAACACTAAAAAATCTAATCTGCAATTTTCCCTACAAAAACTCCATAATAAACTAAACCTAGTGAAAGCCACATAATTCGTCGTCGATTGTTACATTACAATTCCTATTATTTGATTAGGCCTTATTTTTTATGAATCTCTTTCTTTTTCTTCTAACTCCTTTGCCATAATATTTCTATTTAATATTCGATACTACTTGAGCTCAATGCAAACATACACATACCTATGTACATACATATTTATGTGTATGTAATTGCATAAATGTATGTAACATGCATCTTATTCTTGTTAATTTCCTTCCTTTCATCTTTGTTGATTGTTTCATTTCCTTTATTCAAGTTTCGTGTCAAGTTTCTTCTTTTACGTTTTCCATTTTACTTTTTTGTGCACTAAAATGTGTTGCTGTCTCAGAAATACTCACTCATACTTCTACATCTTTGCATCTACACATAAAAGTAAAATTAGTTTCATTCACGCGTTTATAGAATGCGTGGCGTGTAATTTTGGTGATAACACATAAGAACAACAAGAATGATAATAAGAAATATAAAGACATGGAACTTAAGAAAGGCGTGCTAAATATGTTTCAGAATGCAAGTCTGCATTTTCATACACATATCGCTCATTTGCTAGACCATTTTTTCTTGTAGTAAATGAGATATATGTTTTTACATTAGAGGTATCCAAAAACTTTCGATTTTGCTCAGTTGTGTCTTATTTGGATCAGAGAACGAAAATCCGTTAGGAATATCAATTGAAAAGTGTAAAATTAATTAAAAACTATAACTTTTTTAATTGTACCACTGGAATTATATATTTTTATATATTTCAAGCAAATGTTATGTTATAGAGAAAATTATCTTTCCAACAAGATATAAAATACATATTCACATCAAGGGACAAATAACATTTTCTTTTTACAAATAAGTATGAACAAAAATAACTAGTTAATTCCTATGAAGGGCTTATTGCAGTAACTCGGTATGTCACAAAAATGAAATTTTGAGTAAATCGACATTGAAGTTTAAAAAAAATCTAAAAAATTTGAATTTTTAAATTTGTACTTTAAACATGCTGGGACCGTAACAGTTATAAGTTATATCAAACATGTTATAACAGTTATTTTGTGACTTTAAAAATAAAATTCCATCTGAAAAAGTTTTTTTCAACTTAAAAATAAAAATTCAAATGAAAGTTTTAAAAAAATAGTTTTATTTTTCCGTCATAAAATAAAAATTATTTGAGGAGTTTTAATTTTTTCCGTCAGAAAATAAAACTCATTTTCAATAACAATACCTTCCGAAAAAATTAAAAAAGCCGTTTTTGATTCAGATATTTTCAACGTCAGTACAAATCAACTATTTAATGTACTTGGTCAGATATACTGAATAAAATAAAAACTGAAAAAATTTATAAAAACATTGTTTAATTTTTTGATTGGGATAGGCACTTAATGTAACAGGCGTAACATAAAAATTATCAATTCCGATTTTATCTTCATAATTATAAAGGACTTTCTTAAGAAGTGTAAAAAATATATGTGGCATAACGAGTTTATGAAATAAAAATTCTTACAAATAGTTTAAAATGGAAAAAAATGTATGACCCTTAAATCGCCAATTGCCATAATATGCTAAAAATATTTTTAGGTACAATAGATATGGGTTCTAGCAACTCAAAAAGCTTGGTGGGTTGCTTATCGAGTTACTGCAATAAGCCCTTCATACGTATTTTAGTAAATATAATTTATAAGTCAAATTTCATGATATTCGGTCAATGATACGTCTATATTTCCATCAGCAAGAGGAAAAAATTAAAAGTTAGAAAATGTCAATTAATTTTGGGTTCCCGTTATACAAATGGACTAAAATTTAACGCTTGTTAGTTAGTAATAAAATTGATTTTTTTTGGTCTCTTCTAATTTACATACATATAATTTACATACATATATGTTATTATGTATATCAGTCCTGTCGATGCAAATGTGTCTATTTGTACTGGTTTTCATGTTTGACTCTATGACTGATACTGACAGCCTTCAATGTTCCACTATCAAAAGTTTTTGTTCTATTAGACATATCTACATTAGGGTTATGATTTTTTGCAATTTTTACAAAAATCAAAAATACTATAACAAGATCTTGTATTGCGTGCACAGATGTTAAGGAATATAATATTATTATTTTTTCGCCGTAGTGGAAAAAGTTCCCGCACCACGTGCGATTAAGTTTTTTATAATTTTACTTTTTCTATATGAGAAAATAAACATTTTTGCGACATGTTTACATTTGTATTACACTATTTTAAAGATAACATTAGTCTTTAAATCCTTGTTTTGGAAATTTTAACAAATCGCGATAATATTGCATGTTATAGAAAATATTAAACTTTTATATGGAAAGTTATTTATATAGATTTTAATCGTTTTATTAGAAATTAAAAGTGAATTTTAACATTCAAGACATTTTTTGAAGGGGAGTTTGTACGGGGCTGGGGTCAAATGAGGCCCGATCACAATAAAAATCAGTAGGGTCACATATCGTTCTATTAAACTAAGTTTTTCAGATTTTTGGTGACATAATGAAACATTTAACGTAATTATGAGCATAAAGGCCCGATTTGAAGGATACGATTGTATGGGGGCTAGGCGAAATAATGGACAGATTTCAACCATTTTCAATAGCAAAGACTATGTGACAAACTTCATCAAATTATCTTGAAAATTGCGACCTGTAGCGTGTACACAAAGTTTACATAGACACAAAGACAGACGGACGGACAGACGGACATAGATAAATCGACTCAAAAAGTGATTCTTTAAGGTGGGTCTAGGACCAATATTTTTGAGTGTTACGAACTTTAGATCAAACGCATAATACCCTCCCCACTATAGTAATATAAATAGCCTTATATTATCGGGACAGTACTGGCTTAAAGGCAATGCTATGGTATTTTGCCGTCCAAAAATAGTCATAACCCTAATGTACATATATTTTTGGTTACATGCACCAAAATACTTTGTATTGTTGAAAGACAACTAAAAACTTGTAATCATGCTGGGACATGTTGAATCATGTTGTAAGTATTACTGGAAATTGCCGTAAAACTAACTAGTCCCGAGAATATGTACTTCTTCTGTGTGCAACACATAATAAATGTATGACAGCGACAACTACATCTAATATTTACACATTACAATCAATCGTCAAGTGGTTCAATTGAAATGTTACTCAAAAAATAAATATTTAAAAAGGAATTGTTACTTTTACCTCCATTCTCTCAATTGACAGTTTACATACAAAAATGATCTCTGACAGGTCCCATACAAACAAACATAATTTCAAGTAAAACGGCGTCGATTGGTTTAAAAGTAAGTCTTAATTAAATTATAACAAGCAAATAAACTGACTTTATACAAATCTGAGTATTAACTTTTTTATATATTTTCGATTGGGTTATGAACGTGAAATTTAACAGTATATTGTTAAATAAAATTAATATATTTTCATTGCATACAAGACCATAAATGATGGATGCAGTATAAACAAAAAATTCCTTAAAATGTTTGCACTAAATAGATAGATTTATATCTAACAGAATGCGTAAACTTATATAACTACTTACTGTTCATATGTTTTATGCATTTAAATGAAAAGTAATAAACTTATCATCATCATTATCTTCATCATTGTTAAAGCCAGAGCTGTAGACTTTTAAATTAAAAAAATCAATAAAAAACGCGACTTTTTAGTAAAAATGCACTAAATATTTTCATGTTTTTAAAGATAATGTTTGTGTTAAAGATATAAAAAAACTGCCAACTTTAAAGTAAAGATTAAGCCATTTGCTTACTTCTTCTATAATTGTATCTTAACATAAAGCAAAACATATCGTACTTTTTCATTTCGATATTTTCATGTTTTTAACAATGAAAGAAAAATATATAAAAAATTAGAGAAAGTTTAAATTTTTTTCTTTAAAACAAGTGAAGCCTATGAATTTGGTTAAAACTTTAAATTTTAAGATACAAATTTTAACTTTCTTTAATATTTTATATATTTTTCTTTCATTGTTCAATATACTTTCAAATATCTTCAATATATTTACAAAATTTAAAAAACAGTGGAAAAGCTGTTTTATTTTTAATTATAAGGTAGTGTTAACAGAAGAGCGGATCATTTTTTGTTACTATGTTTATTTTTCACCGTGGCGTATAATTAATTAATGTCAAACTTTGTTTACATTATGTAAATGTCAATCTTTATTTTCATTTCGTTAATGTCAAACTGGTTGTTTGAATATGTGAAACTTGTGATTAAAGTGAAATTGTGTAATTACGGTACAGTATATTATAAACAGATTCAAAATTATAAACATTTTTGGTTTATAGAAATTGGCTTTGATTTATTTGTCAGCTGTTTTTGAAAATTTTCCCTGACCGATGACACTAACTTATAAAATTAATATACCTTGGGTGGAAGTACACTAAATTGACATCACTGGTAGCAGCAGTAGTAGTTGTTGTTGTTCTGATATAGTTGTGAGCAAGGAAGTATTTAACAAGCGACAAAGAAGTTTCCATTGAATTAAATGGCAAAATACTTTTCTTTTCTGTTTTTATTTTATTTTTTTATAAAGGTAATATGTCTACATGTACGTTTTTGGTTAAGTGTATGAGGCTGCATTATTTCCTAACATTATTTTTCTTTTTGTATATAAATTTCTTACTTTTCTATAATTTTGCTTTTAGTTCTTTCAGCAATCTGCATTCATCAAAAAAATCTTCTTCAACTTTTACTGCTGCTTTTTTAACATTTCAGTAAACTAACTGGCTCATAGTGAGCGTACTGGCTGTGTTGTGCCAAAATACAGAAAAATCACTTAATTCCTTAGCACACATTCAGACACTGTCTTTCATAGAATACTTACTTACATGGGGAATTGCATGTCAAGTGACCTAACTCAAAAAATCGATTTTAACAAAATTTTCACACACGTTACTACTATTGGATAGTCACCCCTGTATGACCAAAATGTCCAACTTAGACCCCTCTAACTTCGGCAGTTCTTGACTGATAAATCTGAAAATTTTTATCTGGCCTTCTATCCTATATATATTTTTATATCGATATATTTTTCTTTAGAGCTCTACCAAGATATTGTTAATCAAGGGAACCAACAGCTTGTCACTATACATTTTAATTTATAATTCACTAGTGAGTATCTTGAAGTTTATAATTTTTTTATTACAAACAAAAAGCATTTGAAGGCTTTGTTGGCTACATACACTTATGTATATACACACATTCATACATACGTTTACTAAAAGACTTGCATAATACAAAACGTTTTAAGAAAAATGGCTTTGAATGTTAATTGACATTTTATTATTTTTAAACAAGGAAATTAAAAAAATCATATTAAGGTAGTTTCTCATCTAATCAAAATTTTTATCTAATATTCGTAAAAATATAAATTTTAATTTTTAAATATTTGAATATTGATAAATGCATATGAGAGAACGTTTAAATTTTAAAATTTTGGTTTATGCCTGTCTTGTAGTAAATGAACGATTTATATTTGTTTAGTGTTTTTTAAAAAATTCTCTTGTTTAAAACGCAACGTATTAAACGAACCGGAAACACGTTTCTATTTTTTTTTTTTTTTTTGTGCATCATCATTCATGTCGACGTCTCTTGTTTTTGCAATTTTTGTTTTTATGTGACAAACGAATGTTCCAACAAAAAGGCACATACAACAATAACAATGAAAACAACATTTTTTGAACAACTTGTAAAGGTTTAATTCCTTGTGTTGCAAGCTTTCACTTTGCTTTTGTAGAACGAACGAATAACAATCAAACAAACACAGAAAATGATGACGCTGGTGTTATTGTCGCTGACATTTGTATTACTTGTCGGACACTTGACAATATTAAGAGTACTTATTTGAGAAAAAAAAAATAATAATAAACATGCGCCAAAGAGGTGTTGCATCCATGCAATGCTACACAGCATCGACAAACTCGTATAACACGTTGACAACATAATGATATTGAGTCTTGAAAATATCCCTAGTTTTGAAACTCTTATACACACTCTAACACTTAAACATGTTTCCAACAACTCCTTCGCTACCTTTACTACAAGTATTTTGCTGTTGCTTGTATTTTCATATACTGAATTGTTTATCAGTTCATTTAAAACAATTTTTACAAGCATTTTATTGCCGTAAATCCGAAGATAATGGGAACTATAACTAGAATATTATATATTATACAGAATATTTGCAAAATTTACCGTATGATTATGTATTTTGTTTTTGCTTTTTGCAATTTCTGTCTGAGCATGAAAAAAAATCTAAATTTTTGATAAAATTTTCAGAGGTTGTATCGGATTTTTGCTCATATCTCCGGTTTTTATGGACCGATTTTGCTGATTTTAAATTGAAGATTCGGATCTCGCCGATATCTTGGGTCCTCTAGAAACTGATTTTAACAAACCCACAGACAGACAGACGGACATAGCTTAATCAAGTCCGTTATCTATAAGGATCCAGAATAAATATACTTTATGGGGTCCTAATGACAAACTTATATATACAATCTCTCACGAAGGTGAAGGGTATAAAAATACAATACACCCTTCTTTTTATGGTGGGTATAAAACATGATAAGTAGCTGATGGAATGCACAACGTATAGATAGATCATTATGACAGCCTCAGCATCCCCTTTATTATCTTTTTGGAGGTGTTTGGCAAGTTTTACTTATATTTTTTTTAATTATTCGACTATTCGAATAAAAAAATTGTTAGTTTTTATTCGAATAATTTTTAAAACGAATGATAGACAACACTAAAAGTCATCAACATAGTTTCAAAAATCACTTAAACGAATTTAGTTCATTACAAACATTAACGTCGGAGTAAAGCTTAAGATACGGAACAGCCCGAGTCCCTGAGTATTTCTAACTAACTAACTTACTAACTAACTACATAAATCCTAATGATAAACAATATTCTATATGTAATTCACTCCAAATTCCACATATATTCCTGTACTATAATTATAAGACTTGTCTTGTTGCACATTAAATAAATAAAAAGAAAATTTTACATTAATGTAATTAAAAAATATCCCTCTTTACCGGTTTAAATTTAACATATCGGCTATCATGATTTTTAATTGATAATGTTATGTAATTTTAACTTTTCATCATCAATGTGTTCTAAACTCTATCCGCATTTATACAAAGCTGTCTATTAGGGTTTTTATACAATTTTCTTTAAAATTCGTTCAAGCAAATTAAAATGTATCCCCTTATTCTCTCAAACAGTTTTTATAGTAATTCATTTTCAACTATATAAGAAACCAAAACAAAAGCATTTTTCCTTAAATCACTTTGCATAAATTTAACCACATTTTTTCTTAAACAATCCCAAACACCATAATACTAAAAAAATTCGCAAGATGAAAATAAAAAAGTTGTGCTCATTTAAAAAAAACTACTTCTCAAACAAAACCGCCCTCCAAAGAAAAATCCTTCTTTAACAACACGTTTCGTAATTTTCTATTTTGGCGCGAAAGCAATTAAAAATTGACAAGCGTTGATAATTTATGGATGCTGCCAACAAATAAAGCACAAAAATAAAACCAAAGAAAAATAATGAAAAACATTAAGGAATAAATTTTACTCTCACACACAACATTTGTTAACTGTTTATTGAAAATACTTTAAAGTGTTTTTGTGTGTAAGTAATGGAAAATGGTACGTTTTTTAAATTGTTTACAATTTAAGGAACCTTAAAGAACATTTTTCATGTTTTACTGTAATTTGTAACAAAATAATTAATATTTCACCGATGTAGTTACGATAATGCAGTATATATACATTGTATGTACATATATCTATATTTACTGACCGATATGTTGCATTAACCAACATCAATTAATGCCACAAGTGTTTGGTAGGCATTAAAGCTAAAGTGAGCAACAACAAGTAACCGCATAAAACAGCCTTTGTTTACCATTAATTAAAAGAAATTTCGACTGAAAAGCTGTAGAAAATAAAGCTACAGACAAAAAACCTGTTGTTGCATGCACAGTGAAATAAACTGGAATGTGTTCCATGCATATTCAGTTTTATGTAGCATCATTGTCATCATATGAATATCTTTATGTTTGCTACATACGCATATATGAAGTTATAACAAACTTTTGTTGTCGATGTTGTTGTTTTATACATATCTTTAATTAATATTTTTTTAATAAACCAATTCCTATATGCAGGTTAATGTACGTATGTATATGAAAGAATATTTTTCAAATATAAATACAATCCAATCTGCAGAAGTTGTAAATAGTGTCCGTTTCTGTCTCTAGACTTATACTCAAAGTTGTAAAAATGCATTCTGGAAAAATGTAGCGCGATGGGATCACATTTACTGTTGTACCACGTCTCAGAAGGCGGAACTTTACAATTAAACTTATACATATTTTTGGATTTTAACAGCAAATAATTTAAATTATAGTTCCAATAAAATATAAAACACAAAAATTGTAAAAGCTTTCAAAAATGTTATAAAACACTTAAAGAATATTAAAAAAAATATGTTAACCCATGAATAAAATTGATTTTTTATGTTTTAAAAAAATGCTTCTAAATTAGGCGTATACTTAATATTTGTAATGTCAATAAATCATTAATACGTATACGTACAATTGTCATAATAAAAGCAGTGCAACAATGTAAAACTTTTCACATGAAATGAAAATATGAGAATCGGTCTATAAAAGACCATAACACCCATATACGACCCCTTCAGAAAATTACTTTAACGATCATTCCTGTCTTTAAACTACTTGTACTGCGACGAAATTCACAAAAACAATTTTATTAGAACAGAAGTCTTATCGAATTTCCTGAGAACATGTAAGGTTCCCTTCATAAAATAGTTTTAAATTTCACACTTAGCTTAAAAATGTATTATATGTACATTTTTAAGCAGATGAACATGTTTTATATTTAGCGAAAATAACTGACTATAAAGTTTTTTTTATAGGTTGGCGTTTTAGTTTACGATGTGTATGTATATTAGGTGGTCTCGTAGACCATTCTTAGGAATACCTCTTAAACTTAATAAGAAACAAATTCTAACACAAAGATGATATAAAATTTTTTTTAAAGATTTTTCTCAAAGGAATGATATAAAATTTTGACATCATGTGAAAGGTCTTTGAGAGGACCTTTCAAAAACGCATCAAAATTTGTCGGCTTTTAAATTTAAATTTTTTAAATTTTAAATAGACTTATTTAATGTAATTAACGTAAAAAGAACATCAGCAACTTCCGTTTTGTGGTCACCATAATGTATATGGCTCTGTATAGTGTTTTTAGTTATAACTGCAGCATCATACGAATTGCATATTTGCCGGCTGCATACTTCCTTAATATACGAGGAAAAATGTATGTATTTGAAAAAATTTAAATGTTTGGTTAGTCAGTTGCTGGTTTCTTCCTTCCCTTTGTTGTCCCTATAATCCACAAAACTTTCCGCTATGGCAATACAGGAATTGCCACAATGTAAATAATACATATTAATACACAGCCAAACACATACACAATAGCAAATACCACCATCATCATAGTTGTCCTCATCATCACCATCTACAAATAACCATGTAAAACTGCAGTTTGTTTGTTGTCTTTGCCACTACTACTCAGCAACGTTCAACTGACCGTTATGGTTGGTTTACAGTTCTTCATGTTTTTCTTGCTTTGTTGTTGTTTTTTATATTCATATTTAGTCAATATTTGAGTTTTGGCCGACAATAACCAACATGCAGCCGCAGCAGTAGCAGTAGCAACAAACAGCAGCACCCGAGTTGAATGAAAATATTTGCCAGCAATTTTCGTTTAAATGCCAAAGCAATGTTATGCATTCATATCTATGTATATAATTTTTCTTTTTTTTTAATATTTTGTGCAAACAATAAACTCACACCCAAATAGAAAATTTACTTTAGCAGCATATAAACATATATGTGTTCGTGGACAATCCAATAAGTAACCCAAGGGTTGCAATTCTATCAAATGTGATTTTTTATAATTATGAAATTTATATGAAACTATAGGCCATCGGGAACTCTATATATTTTCTGTATAAATAAAACCTTAAATTAGTGTATCTGAGAAAATGTAACAGTTATATTTCTCATTTTTCGGAACAACTTAAGTTTCAACATTTATGAAAAAATAATAACTTCTCTGTATAAAAACGTTTTCATTTTTAAATCCTCGTTTTTTCCTCATATTATTAATGGTTATTGTAATATTAATAAATTCTTTGCAACGCGACAAAACAGCCACAAAATTTTGTATACGTTGTACATACATAAGAACTCGTTTCGACACAACCGCGTAAACGCGTAGGCGAATTATGTTTACCTATAATACCCTGTTTGCTTCGCTACACACTTACATTACAAATTAAATACATACACATTTTGCTTACTGTGTATTTTTAGTTTCATTCGTTTAGTTTCCACATTAATGAAAATATTAAAAATTTTTGAATAATTTGCTCAATGAGTATGAAAAAAAATAAATTCCTCATTTTACCATTCTTGCTACTTATTTTCTCAGTGAAATAGCAAACAATAGCAAAATATATCAGTCTATAGATCAATACATATAAGTCAATAAATAAAAAAAATGTATCGTAATATGTTAAAAAAAAATACCAAAACAATAACAGTTCTCTATTGTTTACTCTCAAAAAATACCTAATTTTAAAAAAATTCAAAAAGTTAGAATGATTGTCCAATATATGTACAAATTTATTAATATATTTAATAGTTGCAAAGTTATAAAGGGCCAAAAAAGGTACTAAATCACCTTTGTAATACATATTCACATTTAAAAATACAGATTTCGAAAAAGTAGAAATAAGTAGATATTTTTAATTTTGTTTCTCAGTCAGTAACGCAAATTTTTAATGTACATATGAATATAGATAATGTAACGGTTGTGAGTAAATGTAGATCAAGCAACATATTCTGCCATAATTATTAGAGTATATCATATATTTTATAATTCCCAAAACTACATCCTATAAACATTATTAGAGTTCTATGTTCTGTACCTACTCATTGATCATGTTTGTATTATATTAGGATATGTTGCGGATCACACACACCTATAATTTAGCGAGAAGTTTTGAGATTACTCTAACGTAATACATAGATGGAATAAGTTAAATGGTGTATTTTTCCCTATATATACATTTCGATTAGTTTTGGACCAGTCCACCACGTGTGCGCCGAGTTTTAATTTTTACAAGATAGAGATATGTCATATGATATACATATGATGATGTGCAAACATGAATAGAGGGGTTCAAATAGACAATTAATTGTTTTCATACTAACATTAACAGGCATTCCTACACGTACAAAAAATCAAATTTACACATGCACACATGCAAAGTACGCATAAACATAACATATATATTGTACATACATTTTAGCTCAACAAACAGACAAAATCATAGATATATAATCTCTTCGCCATTGACAAAAATACAAATACTTTCACATAACACCTGGTCATCATATAAACATGTAAATATGTATATGTTTATAAGTGTCCATAAATTCACTTATATGTAAATAACAAATGCATACACATAAAAAAACACAAACAGATACATATATTTTCCTACGTAAGTATGTTTGTGTTTATAAAATGTATTATACAAGTAAACAATAAAATCATACGCCATGGCTATTTCGGCACCACTTTATTTTGTGTCGTATTCAGTATAAATCCTTCCCTGAAACTTTACTACATAAAACTTACACGCCTATACAATGCGGGCACACAGATACTCGCACAAACAAGATATTACATGTTTTTATTATTTCATTATTTGGCTTTTTATTTTATTTATTCTGTTATGTAGTCATTTTTTTGTGCATTTCCCTTTCACAATCAACACAAATACAATTGCAACCATAACTGCAGTATTTTTTTTTACACTACACTATAGGCGTAAATACCATGCTTCGATATAAAACTCAATTTTTGAAGGGAAAATTATTTTAATAACAAATAGTAGCTACTAACATTTTAGAATAGACAAATGCAAAATATCGGAATTAGATGGCAACATTTAATTTAACGTCAAGATGTCTAAGTTGGATGTTGTTTTCCATACATCGACGCTTAAGTGCAGAGAAAAACAAAAGTATGATAAACAAAAAGTAGTTCTGCTAATTAATTTTTTGTAAAATGGAAAATATTCAAATCAAAAAGAGCATTTTAAACTATTTTTCTTTGGAGATTGTTTCGAGTTTCATGTAGTAGTACTATATTTATGGAGAAGTATTAACAAAATTATATAAATGTTTAGAATAGTATTGATGTATACTTTATTTTAACTACTCATATCTGCAGCCCACCACAAAATTTATGATTTTGGATTGCATTAAAATCCAAAATGTGCCAACTAAATTTTTCTTGAAAATACTCCAAATTTTAAAACAGTTTTTAAATGAATAAATAAATGAATGAATTTCACCTTTATATATATATTTTTCATTGAGTTGTGAGCGATAAAGTAGTTTTTATATTTATGAATCACTCCGATCAATCCATACAAAATTGCATAACCCTACGAGCCTTCTTTGTGTTATTGCATCAAAAGTTGGTATTTACGCCTATAGTGCACTATGTACTACAACAAAAGAAGAGAGACATATATAAATAGACACATATACATTATTGTGTGCAACAGCTCCGGATATTTTGTCTTATGTGGGAAATTCCATATCATCGTATGTGACATTTTGTACGTTATTTGTAGATTTTGCAAAAATAGAAATAATTAAAAAATATATTCATTTTGCTTTATTCAGAGACACATACATATGTATGAATGTCGAAAACTGAATCCCATTCGGAAAATTGTCGTCCAAAATACATTTAACAATTTTTTTTGTTTATAAATATACTATGTATACAATCTCTTTAACAAATGAAAAGTGTATAATGTAATTTATAGAAAAAAGAAATAATAAAAAATATGTTACAAGGTGATTTAGAATTATGCCAAAATTAATTATAATATTAGTATTCATGTGTGAGATATGGACTATTAGAGGTTTTCTAACTATCGGAAGTGTGATTTAGTCCAATATAAACGTTATAATTAAGAGCTGTGTATGGATATATGTTATCTGCATATTTTTATATAGATATTTAGTTTAAAGAATAAAAATGAAGACAGTGAAATTCAGTGTCAGTGTTCAATTATATAATTCTTTGTAATTGAACCTCCCCACTTGTGTATATTGGGTTTGTGCTGATGTTTGTAACCTACAATAACATTAGTCCTGATATTTTATGGTACCGTACCCCTTTAAAATTTTACTCAAATATCCACAGTTTTATTAAACAATAAATGGCTTAAGTAAATCTTAGACAAAGTACAATTCAACTTATGTGGTTTCAGTTAGAAATTACAACACAACAGTTTTTTATAGTATTTTATTTACAAAAATACCAAAAAAAAAAAAAATAAATAAAAGATGTTGTAAGTAAATACATTTCCTTACAATTCCAAATTAAACGTTTGAAAATTAAATTTTAATAATTTTAGAAATTTATTTTTCCAACACATGTCAAATAAAAATCAATCTGCAAGTGAATAAGACAATTATCGTTTCATTTTCTGCAGGGTAACATGACACGCTTTATAATCAATTTGACGATTTTACTCCTGAATTGAATATTTTATTAAAAAATGTTAATAAAATTAAAAATCGATTATATTTTTGCACATTTTCACCATAAGAGCGTAATTATACATGAATTGATTTTAATAGCATATTTGCGTTTTTAGATCATTATTAGATTTTAAGACTATCTAGCCATATCCGTTCGTCTGTCCGTCTGTCTTTCTGTCAATAGAGTCCAAACGAGAACAGGTAGATAGCTAAAAGAAGTATTTAAATGATGCAGGTTGTTTGGTATTGGAAATTAGAGGAACATTAATCTCTTTGAAATATACGAGTACAGCGAAGAAATTTGATATAACTAATAATCAAGACAAAATCTCTCTACCAAGTGTTATGAAAATCGGTTTATAATTTATACTATCCTCTTTAGAAAATTAATCACACTCACAACTGCCTTCATAATAGCAGCGTAGTGGTGAAGTTTATCATAAACAAGGTTTATAGCAACAAAATTCACCATTAGAGCCCTATTTCGCAAATCTTATGTCAATATTAATTTCAAGCAGTAAAATTCAACTATATTTATAGATTTCTTTAATTTTACAACACAAAATTTGATGGTGGGTATAGAAGATTCGGCATATACTTGTCGTCTTTTTTTTAATTTAAATAAAAATTCTTATGAAAAAATTTTTAATAAATATATTACAAAAATACATTTCAATGAAAACATTTAAAAAATGTGGCCTGAAAAATTACCCCAAAGACAAGAAGGAAAAGTGTTTTTGTAACTTGTGTATTATTTGGGTCAATGAGTCCTTGACTCATTTTTTACAGCGCCAAAAAATATTGCATAAAAAAATATCTTATATTCACATATTTACTCGATATAAGGCATTTTGAATTATATTTATCAAATTATGCAGATAATAGCAATTAAAATTACTCGAAATTAGTAAAAATATATTGATAGTTAAACTTAGGAATAAAAAAATGTCATCAAATATATTTATTATATATGTATAACAAATAGTTTTGACGATTTAATGACGATTTCCAATAGTCAATTCACAATTTTGACGATTTTTTTTCTTTTAAAATTTGACGACTTTGCATCCAAGTCATCTGTCAACAATGTTTATAATACATACTTTTATCAAATGTAAACATTTCTATGCGAATAAATTTGTTTGCCTAATAAGACTTTCTTTTTTTTAACGAAAAATACAAACGATCTCAATTATTTAAATAAAAAATGAAAGCGTAAATAAAAAAACTAGGCCCAGGTTAAATCTTATATAAATAAATACTTCATCCAGGTTAATGATACAACATTATACGGTTAATCTTAACCGTTCTACATTTTCATACAATATTTATTAACAATGTAAAAATAAGTAAAAAAGAAAATATGTATAAAATGCAAAAAAAAACACAAAAAAGGTTGATTCAAGCTTTTAACTGTTAAACTTTCCACCAGATAAAGATCTGGGGAACAAAAACAGGACATCGAAAAGAAAAAAAACAAAAGAAACCTTTATTTTTTATATTTATACTTTCTCTTGTTTTTGTACATTTTGACTAAATGACCTGTCAAATGGAACAATATAGCAAATAATCTTAAACATTAAAGGTAACAAACAATAATTGTGACACATTTTTATTTTCTGCCTTTTCCACCCAAACAAATATCCAGATAAGAAATACTCATTCCTTTTCTAATAAGGAGGAACTAGCACAACCCTTTTTGTATGTTCGTTTTGTTTAGTATTTAAGACTCAACAATAACAATAAAATACATATAGTTATAAGATGAAGATAAATATGGTCTACAGGCATTAGCTTTAGAAAACAAAAC
Source organism: Lucilia cuprina (assembly GCF_022045245.1). Taxonomy (NCBI): domain Eukaryota; kingdom Metazoa; phylum Arthropoda; class Insecta; order Diptera; family Calliphoridae; genus Lucilia; species Lucilia cuprina. The sequence goes on along the minus strand of NC_060953.1, from coordinate 70,145,262 downwards.
ATCTATTGAAACCCATACCATACCCAACTAAATATACTGAAAATATAAACTACTGACTCATCCTTTTCGTCGGTATCCCCTTTATATCTACATATACATTCTGTTACAATTGTTGTTTATTTGAAAATCAATACCATGAGACATTTTACAGGATTCTTAATGTGAATGATGTTGTTAATACTATGATGCGAGAATATTGAGGTTATTGTTTAATTTTATGGTCTTATTCTTTGAAAATTTAACTCCTAGTGGAATATTTATTCAGAATATCCTATCAGGAAAATCTTAATATTTAGGGAAACGTGCATAACAAAAAATAACTTAAAATAATAGATAAACATATAAAATAAAGTTTCATTTCCATACATTGTACAGGTAAATATAAATATACAGGAAATTCAAAACTATTTCATATTTATTACTTTTTTAATATGTTTTTTTAATTTTTTAACATTAAAAATTAACCGATGTTCTATTACATGATTTACTATTATAAAAATAACTTTCACATTTTTAGAAAGAAGCACGTTAGAGTGCTCTATACGGCTGTGCCAAATCTAAAATACTCTCCACTAGCATGCTTATTTTTATTAAAATCCATTTAAGTATCTAATATTAGAAAGTTTCGTTTCCATTATGAGAGTACTAATTTTGCAGATTAGGTGCAGATAAATTTATATTGACTTTCGGATGTGGACCTCGAACGGATGATATAACGTATTATATTTACAAACATATTCATGTCCAGCTTTATTCAGACGGCAATATTTGTAGTGAACAAAATTAATTTAAGTGATTTCTGAAACGATGTGGATGACTTTGAGGTAGTTATTAACGACAAACTAATTTTCGGGAATATGTACCTTTGTATGGGGCTATGAGAAATTTTGAATAAATTTTTATTATTTTCAACATACTTGATCCCTGGCAGAAAAAAATAATGTGTGACAAAATTCATCAAATTATCTTTTGTAGTTTCTGAGAAAAATGCTGAAGAATTACGAAAAAACTTATTTTTTTCGAGATAGTCTGAAATTTTTACTTATACGATTTCACTGATTTTTATCAATATTTTCGTGTAAATTTGGTTGATATACTTTGCGTGGTTTTGACATGAGCAGACAGACAGATGGACATAGCTAAATCAACTCATAATCTCAAGGACCCAGAATATATGTACATTGTTGTTTATAAGATGAATATTTCTTGGTGTTACACATGGAATGACAAACTTATATATACCCCCTATCACTACTGATGGCGGTGGAGGATATAAAAACTAGATAATTAACTTTTTAAAATCTCTTGTATGTAACATTTTTCTTCAATTTGTAAAATGAAAAAAATTTCAATGGTTATATAGAAACTTATAATTAAGTAATTGTTATGGTTAAAGAAATGAGGGTATTAAAAATAAATTATTTTTATGACATCTCAAGAGATCTTGTATTTTTACACCCATTATAAAAAATACAATGTAGCCATGTTGAAAACGTGAATTGGACCAGGTAGAGAGCTTTAATTTAGAAAAAATATTTTTGGTTGATGCAGCTTGTTGGTATTGAAAATGGGTATTGGAAATCGGTCTATGATTTTACGTAGAATCTATATAAGGTTCAGAAAATTACTATAACGCTCATTAAGCTTAAGATGGTTTGTATATGAGATTTGACATAACCAAATAAAACACTCTTTCTTGTTAAAATTTTTGTGTATTGTATTGAGTCCAATACATACATACATATGTATGTATGTAATTCTAAATTGTATGTTATGATAAAAAAAGCTAAAATTACCCATTGTGCACTTCATATAGTTTATTTACCCATATAAAATAAGATATTTACTTGCCACTACAACAACTACTCCTCATATACAAGACTTCTACAGATGCCACAGAAGTTATTGCAGCTGCAGTAATTTTTACTACACAGTCAAACATCCTCATTCAGACACCCACCCCAACTACTCGTACTATGAATTACTAACATTTAACGTAAAATTATGACATAACTCGTTCATATGTTGTTATGTACATATTTATGTATGTATGCATGTATGTATGTATGTATGTATGTATGTATGTATGTATGTATGTATGTATGTATGTATGTATGTATGTATGTATGTATGTATGTATGTATGTATGTATGTATGTATGTATGTACGTATGCATGTATGTGTACTGTAACATAAATTACATGCATACATATTTACGAATGTGTATGTAGATATAAAAATAGAAATCAAACTCTGAAACAGAATTACAAACGAAAAACAAGTATGAATGTAAAGTCGGAAATGGCTGACTATATAATACCCTACACCAGTAGTATGTTAAAAATGTTTAAATATTTTTTAAAAAATAAATCATTTAATTTGTTTTTTAACTTTATTCTGGTTATTTTCTGAAGGGTAGTTTGTGTGGGGCTAGGGTCAAATGAGGTCCGATTATTACAAAAATCGGTAGTGTCACTTAAAGTTCTATAAAACTAAGTTTTGACAATTTTTGTTGCGAAAAAAAACATATAACGTAATTATGAGCCCAAAGACGCTACTCGAGGGGCACGGTTGTATGGGGGCTAGGCGAAATAACGAACCGATATCAACTATTTCCAATAGCGTCCTTGATGCAAAAGAAGAGAAATTTTATAAAATTATCTTGAAAATTGCAACCAGTAGCGTGTGTACAAGATTTATATGGACACACAGACAGCGGACGGACATGGCAAAATAGACTCAGAAAGTGATTTTTAGCCGATTGGTATACTTTGAGGTGAATGTAGTACTAATATTTCTGGGTGTTGCAAACATCAGCACAAACGCATAATACCCTCCCCTCTATAGTGGTGTAGGGTGTAACAAATAACATACTTATATGAAACATTTAGACTGACAATATCACCCTAAAATAGTAATATTTGTATGAACAAAGGCAAAAATGAATGAAGAAACAGAAATATAAAAATAAATGGAATAAAATAAAACGGCAAAGAATGTGCAAAAAGCAGATAAAATATTAAATTGACGCCTCGTAAAACTTTCAGCATAATACTATAGAAACTCACACATACAACTATCCATAGACGAAAAAAATAATAAAAAATGACATACACTTACATGTTAAAGGAAAATTTTTACATCATATCTCTTATTTGCTATAAGACTGGCATAACTCAAAATTCGACTTGGTTTCACTGAGCAAAAAAAACGTACCCGTCTTTCATATAGTTTTATCTATTTTAATATAGAGAGCAATATGAGAGCGATTTTTATTGGTAAACGTCATAGCAAAAGCTCTATTCCTTTCATAAATTCTTGACGATTAAAATTTTTATTTATATTAAGATCAGACATACGCGGAGAATGCTCTCTGGTTTTCACACGTACGAACGTCATTCTCTTTATTTGATTGAGATACACACAGAGAAATCTCTGATGTTAAATATGAAGATAAGTTCATGTTAAACAATGTAAATCATCGACAGAAACTCCTAAATAAATGTAATATTTGCTACTATGTTATTTCCTGAAATATAAGCTGATTTCCGTCAATGTCCTGATAATATTTTCATTTAATGGACATTTGGAGCACTCCTATGAGTGCAAATAAAGAATATTTTTATACACATAACAATCCATTATTTGTTAAATTTCTATAAATCTTCCATTATTTATTAAATTTTAACTCCACGAAGTATATATTAAGGTTAGATGCATTTCCAATGGCAAGCAAAAAATTTTTAATTTTAATTTAAGTTTTTTCTACAAAATCTAAAATGTAACCCTTTTTGTGATTTCATATAGAGTACACTGTAAAGTAGTATACTATACTACACTAGGAAATGTTAAAAACTTTTCTTTCAGTGCAAAGAACGCAAAAACAAAATCTGAAGTTAGCAAGAAAATTTTACGCTCTGTCGATGTCGGATTTAGATGATAAAATAATAATATCGTTTTTCTCTACACGATTTTTTGATATAAACTAGTGTTGTAGTAAATGAGCGTTTTACATTTTCAAATATTTTGTGAATGGACCGACCAATGTACTCCTCACAAACACATACATATGTACAATATAGTACCATAAAATCAAAATAAAAAATGACTTAACGAGAGTGTATATATGTACACACATACATAATTCCTACACAAACAGACGAAAGCAGTTTAACATGAAAAAGGCTAGATATTACTGCAACAGTAGTGTTTTCAGTGGTAATAGAATAATAAATTTCTTAATGCCATAACATCTCACAAACTCATTCGAAAACATGTTTGTATTACCTCTGTAATAAGTTATGCCAATATTCACGTTACAAAACTTTTTGTAGAAAAGGAAAACCGAAAAATAAAATGTGAAAATATTTAAAGAAAAAATTGATCACATTATGGGTTTTATATCCTCAGTTATATCAGTTTGCTTAGGAATTGGAATATTGCTAAGAAATTTATTCAGATTTAATCTGTTGTTAATGTCAATTCACTCTATGACCAGAAACTATTTTCATATACCCAATATTAAGAACATAATTTTATGACTATATATTGAATTGGATATTTTGGAAGTCAGTGATCAAAAACAAACATAAATATAAATGAAAATTTCATGACTTATGTACATTAGTTTGGCCCTTAAAATCGTAGTCATCTTTGCATTAAAATTGAAAATTTTGATTTATAAATTTTGCTTGTTGTTGTAAGTTTTTTTAAAATATTACCAAAAATCAAAGTTTTATATAAATTTAAAAAATAACATGGAAAATGAAGAACCACCCTTCTGTTTATTATCACAAACAAACAAAAATTACAAATAAAAATCAGTTCGTTAAAATACTCATACTTATGATTGCAAATAAAAAATAAACATCAAATTTACAAACAAACATACACACACTCGTTCGTCATATTTGTACACCAGAAACTCTTAAAATTCCTTAGAATATGATACCTGCTGCTCTCGAATGTTGTTTGTAGTAATTGTGATTGTTGTTGGTTGATTGGTTGTTTGACATGTTTGTGTATGCGACCCTTTCAAGCATTATTGAGAGTAGTAAATATTTTCATATGTATGTGACGAATTTTGTTTAACCATACATACATAAATGTATACTTGTCACAAGCACCATCCATTCGTTCCCCTTTCTTCTTTTATGGTGTTAGTCCTTTACAACAACGATAATAACAAGCTTATAACTTTGGCTGACTGTTGTTATTTGTGAAGCTTTTGTTGTATTTATTTTACAATCAAAGGTTTATTTGTCATTTATTTATAAAAATAAATATAGATTTTTATGAATTACACTTTTGTTTTGTTTCGTTTTACACTCTTCAATTGATTTGACATTTTGAGACAGTTTTACACTTTTATTTCTATATTTCATTTTTATACCCCACACCACTTTAGTGATTAGTGATTACATTATTTCGACTAGCCCCCATACAACCGTACCCCCCAAATAGGGCCTTTTCGCTTATATTATTAAGTGATCTATTATGTTAACAAAAGTCGACAAAACTTAGTTTTATAGAACTTTAAATGACACTACCGATTTTTGTAATGATCGGGCTTCGTTTGACCCAATCCCCCATACAAACTCCCCTTCAGAAAATGACTTAAAGGTCAAAATCCACTTACAAACACTAATATCACTTTTAAATTCTACATAAATAATATTGAAGAAGACTTAACTCCCCCTACCAACATTTTTAAGGATAGGGCCATATTTTGCCCTACTCCCCTTTGAGCCCTCTTAAAAAATCTCTTTTTTCGTCAAAAAAAGTAAAAATATTCCGAAATAAAGTTAAAAAACAAACCAAATGCTTTATTTTTTTAAATAAAAAACATACATACTGACTGGTGTAGGGTATCATATGGTCGGCTACGCCCGACTATACATTCATACTTGTTATATTTTTTATTTTGGTTGCAAAATTTAGCTGTTAAATTTTACATTATAAAGGAAGGATGTATATTCTGTTAATAATACAATCCTCGTAAAAATTAATGATTAATAAAAAATTAATAAATATAAATATATTTTTATAAATTGTTGAATTATTATTGCTGTAAAATTTACATTGTTTGTTTTAATTTTCGAATAATGTCTTAAAGTATGAACTTAAAGGACTTATTGAGAAATCATTTAGTTTGTGAACTAAATTACTTTAAATTACTCTTGATTACATCTGGCGTTTTACCATTGTAATCAATAGTTCATATTTGAAAAAATTTCGCATGAAGTTTATGAAAATAAATTCCAAATAAATTAAGTGTTTAAAAATGCCACTTTGATAGTCACATGTAGTGCTTAAAATAACCACATGGCACATTTCTGACGAAATGTAGTGCTGAAAGTATCCGTTTGTATTTATTGACACAAAAAATGTAAAAAATTTACAAAAATTACATGCTTTTCAAAACACCAATTAGGGCTTTGTTTGAACAAGAGATCAGTAGCTCAGTGGTAAGAGCTCCTCAGTGGTAAGTAGCTCAGTGGTAAGAGCTCCTAACTACAAATTGAAAGACACCAAATTCAACCCCAGTCTGAGAATTCATTTTTTCTTTTTTTTAATTTTTGTTGGAAAATTTGAACTAGAGATATTAATGGGAACATGTTTTGCATAAGGTATCAATCGGCCACTCGTAATGACATCCCCATGTTAAATTCAAAAGTAAATAACATTGCTAGTGGATTGAAAATTTATCTCCGTTGTCGAACTAGTCGTCGAACTGCAGGGTATTTGTTCGCAGATGTGCTATAAGCATTTAAAGTTGTTACAAATACAAAGTTGTTACAAAAACAAAAGTCACACGTTGTTACAAAAACAAAACTCACACGAACGTATGCTTGAACTTAAAAACAAAGTAAAAAATTGTTATCCGTACTCATTTTACATATACATACATATTTTTATAATCTGAATTTTTAATTTAATTTCGACTAAGGATGCGGAGCTCAATTTATATACTCTAGTTATTATAATTAATCCAGTATAAGAAACAAAATAGATAACAGATAAACAATGAAAAATTTCAAATGTAGATATGATAAACGTTGTGTCATTCATAAATTGTTTAAAAAAATTTTATAAAATCAGTTTTCTAGTTCTAGATAGTTGCAAATATCCAGTACTCATTTTTAAATATCAGGTACATTGCAACCTTCCTTTTATTTACAAAAGAAATCAATCTCTAAAATTGTAATTAAATACTTCTGCTGCAAAAAAATAATAACATTCTTTAAAATTCAAATCCCTTTTTCTTTAAACAAAAAAATATTTAAACGGAAAGTAGTCATGCTCATCTTACATTTTTCTACTTGACTTCTTTCTGCTTTAAACCTTATTCACACCGTTGCTGTACTTTTTCTTTACACTTTCTTCTACAATTTTACATGTTTTTTATTAATGATCAACTGCGTGTTGCTAAGACACAATAAGAAAGAATAATCCAAATAAAACAACAACCTAGATTGTTTTTATTATTTTAAGTTTGTTGGTTTAAGAAAAATATTATTTGTTTTTTTTTTCGACGGTGCGAAAACCCAACCGCGGGGTGTTACATACCGCACCTTTTCAAGCATTTAATTGCCATTTCCGGTCACCTTTTTTCTCACTTTGGCTTAATTTAAAGAAGTAGAAAAGTATTGTAAAGCAATAGAAGAATGTGAAAATCACTAAGAATAATATTCTCTTCAAATACAACCGCATTATTAGCAGCCAAATGCTTATCAATAAACATAAACACCAACACACAAAAAAATCACTTCGTTTTAAATATAGCAAAAACAAAGAGATAGAAAACAAGTACATATTCGGTTGTGCCGAATCTTATGTACATTTCACCATGACGTGTTAAAAAGAATAGCCAGTACAAAAAATCAAATAATACCAGTTCTAAAACTAAAAAGTATCAGAAAGTTCCCTTTTATAGATTTTTGATCAATAAGTTTGTTGTGTACGTGCATAAAAATCAAAGAGTGTACCATTCAGAGAACAAAAATGATCAAAAAATCGTGTGTATATATATATATATATATATATATATATATATATAAATATATATATATATATATATATATATATATATATATATATATATATATATATATATATATATATATATATATATATATAATATATATATATATATATATATATATATATATATATATATATATATATATATATATATATATATATATATATATATACATTGAAATTACAAACGGAATGACAAACTTATGAATACCCTCACGAAGATGATGGGTATAAAAACTTAACAGCTTTAAATGCCGACTGACAGTAGGACAGGCAGACAAGACAGCCAACACAACCCCTTTTGCTATTAATAGGCAGTTATTGCTGTTATTTAAAACCTACAGCACAGTCTTAATCTGAAAGTAATTTACACAACTCTTACGGGGTTTTCCTTCAACATTTTTTCTTGCCTAATTCCATGTCCTTTGCTTTTATTTTTTCTACTTTAGGGGAATAATTCCAAAGTGCGAAGAGCGTTGCTTAATTTGAATAATTACGAGTTTTATCCAAGAAGTAAAAACGTTGAAAAATAATTTATACATACGAAATTCTGTTAATCTCAAAGTGGCAATTTTAATGGATTTTCTCGAAATTAAAACAATTATACAAGCATAGAATATAAAAAAACTATAAGTAAGTGAAATACATATTTTGTCAGATTTAAATATTCTCCTAATAAAATTTTATTGAAAACATATTTGGCTATATTAAAAATACATTGAAATTATTGCATATTAATTAAGCTAAAGTGGATATTAACAGCACTATTTTCAAAGAACTGGAATGGTATTAAAAACAATTAAAGCAAACACATTTAAATGTATAAAATTCTTTTTGTTATCTCAAACTCCTATAATAAAAGTTCAAGTACTAAAAACACAAAAAGTTAGAGAAAGCAACACCATCAAAAGCCAATATACGACTGTGTTATATAAGTAAATTTGAATAATTTCAAAGAATTCATATTCCTTCTCATAAACCTTAACTCTCCTTTGGCTGCCATTTAAAAGTCGGTTTCTCGTAGACATCTAGTCTAAATTACAACTTTACAAAAAGACAAAAGCAACAGAAAAACAAAGAAAGAAAAATGTATAAACGACAGCATTCAGTCAATTGCTAATGAAACCATCTCCTCCCACTGCGCTTAAAGAAACAAACAACCAGAGACACATTACAGACGGACATAACGCGAAAATGAGTTTTATTTAAATGGGAAAAACTTTTTGGTCCCTCCCACTATTTGGAATAAAATCATCAAGTACTTTTCGAAAAGTTCTTAAATTACTTTTATTATCATTTTCAACATCTTTGAGGAAGTATTTAATAGAGAAATGTTTGTAAGTGTTTGTTTAAAATGCTAAATATGTATTTCTTCTTAATTTTTCATTTTATATTATTGTTTCTCTCCTTTTCACTGAGCTGAATACAAGGACGTACATACCTAAATGTCTGTTTCAATATGAACATTTTGCCAATTTCTGATATGATTGCATTATATTTATAGTCAATTTGTAGGAAACATTATTAAAAATAAGCTTCAACTAGTTTTGCCAATTTTTTTAATTGATTTTAATTATCGAATAGACAGACTAATAGTATAAAACGAGGGTAAAAACTAATAAGAATAAATAAAAGAATTTATAGAGTATTTGCAAAAAAATCAGAGCGTCATAACTTACTGTTTAAAACAAAGAATAATAAGAAACTGGGGCTTGTCAGTTGGTACCAAAAGTTTGTCATTCGGTACCTAATTCTAATTCTAAGAATGCATTGGTAGAATTTTTGAATATGTATACATAGTTGCATAAAATCGTACATAAAAATTTTAGTAAAAAATTACATTTATATTTCTTCTTTCGCATATTTTCCAATTTATATTGCCCACATCTGAGAGTTAGAAACTTTTTCACTAACACATGCTCAGAGTTGGCTACTACTGTCAAAGAGTCGGACTACTTGTTATACTTTGGTTAGAAATATAAATATATATTTTTATAGTATTGTTTGACCCTAAGAAACACTCGAAAGTGATATATATTTGGTTTCTGAAATCGAAAATTTCACAAAAATAATTTAATTTGAAAACAAAATGATTTGGCAGAAACCTATGTATGTGTATTTGTATTCCTCCTGTCTACTTTCCATAATACTATATAAAGATATTTAGTCAAATAATACCTTAATTGATTTGTTGAAAAAACCATAAATATTAAACACAAAAAAGAAGCAGAACCATAAAAGAGTACAATAACAGAACAAGAATGAATGTATAGTCGGGCGTAGCCGACCATATGATACCCTACACCTGTCAGTATGTATGTTATTTATTTAAAAAAATAAAGCATTTGGTTTGTTTTTTTTTAACTTTATTTCGGAATATTTTTACTTTTTTTTTTGGCAAAAAAAGAGATTTTTTTTTAAGAGGGCTCAAAGGGGAGTAGGGCAAAATATGGCCCTATCCTTACAATTGTTGGTAGGGGGAGTTAAGCCTTCTTCAATATTATTTATGTAGAATTTAAAAGTGTTATTAGTGTTTGTAGGGGAGTTTGTATGAGGGATAGGGTCAAATGAACCCCGATCATTACAAAAATCGGTAGTGTCATTTAAAGTTTTATCAAACTAAGTGTTGTCGACTTTTGTTAACATAATAGATCATTTAAATTAATTATAAGCCAAAAGGTCCTATTTGTATAATGTAATAATGTAATCGTTAATCGACTCAGAAAATGATTCTAAGCCGATTGGTATACTTTAAGGTGGGTATAGGACAGAACCATGTGTAAGATAAAAATAGAACTTAATTTTTATACAATTATACAAGTGAAAAGTAACATTGAAAAAATAATTTTATTTACAAACAACACACATGCAACTGACAATTGGGTGTTATGGAAACAAACAAACATACATGCATACACACAAAATGGGTAAAAAAGTCAATAAGAATCGTTAGGAATGTTGCCTTTGAAAACTCACCTTCTCAAAACTAAATTAAAATTTAAAAAAGATGTTATCAAGATTAGTTTAAAAATACAACAACACTGCGTGACCTCAAAATTACATACATTGCAAATCCTCATTTACAAAATTCACAATGTTTTAATTACCACTAAGCAGCACAGAGTAGAAGAGTGAATAGAGGAAAATCACCTAAAAATCTTTAGCATCGTTTAAGAACATGGTGTACACAATGATGACCTTACATTGATTTAAATACACATTTATCTTTATTTTAGTTTCCTTCTTTGTACCGGAGAGTTAGAGAAAAAATATAATGTGCTAGAGGTTAAAACCCGACTTAACACTCATACATATTTAAATTTTGGTATTTTTCTTTAATTATTTCTCACATCCTTACACAACTTTATTCACACCAAACACAAACATTCACACAGATTTACTTTCTTTTAGACTCATTACACTAATACTTAAACACTTATTATTGTAATGGATGTGTAACGGCTGTTGCATTAACTTTAGTTTAGTTCTGCTTCACAAGTTTATTTGCTGTTGCTCTTATTGTTGTTATTTATTTTTTAGTTGTCTGCTAATTAAAATTTTTTATTTAAAGAATAAACATTTTCTAGGTAAAGCAACAACTACTAGAGTAACCACGACTTCTCATATAATTATAATGAACAATTTAAGGTATATGCATTAGACTTGACCTAATAAGGATATAAACTTTTATTCTTGAAGTAATCTATGCAAGTTTTTTATTCAATTAGATTTAATTAATTAACTTAACTTAACATATTATTATTATTTTTCCAGATTATTACTATTCCACACAGCTAAGGGCAGGTCTATTGTTCATAGGCAAAGTTCTTTCTGTACCTTAATCTATAGCTTAAATGTATGTGTATATATAATAATTGTATTATTTATAGTGAGGTGGAAAAGTTTTTGAACACTAGGAAAATAGCATACTAAAAGAAAGTAGGATTCAATAATAAAAAGTTCTGGTTTGGTTAAATTTACAAAATTAACAAAAGCTCTGATTTGGATTCAATGCTCTGGATTTCTAAATTCATAGAACAGCAATTCCCCAAACTATTTCATATTAATAAAGAAATGTAAAATTACTTTTTAGTGTAACTTCTTTCAACATTTATACTTTGTTTACTAAAAGGAAACTTAAGGTTTCCACTTCAGCATCATCAGCATTAGTAGAAGCGCATCATCATCATCTTCATACTCATGGTATGTAATATAGAAAGAAAGGTTTTTTTTCGTGTTTTTTTTATTATTTTATAGATTTATTTCTACTTTAATTTAAAATTGCTTATATTTCTGTCGTATACCTTTTCTTTGGTTTTGTGTTTACTTGTGTTAAATCGTTGATGATGACGATGATAAAGTTCAAAGTTTTATGCGGGTATTAGTCATTTATTACACTTTAAATTAATTCGCTCAATTGTGGTAGCGCCACACGCAGAGTATTTTAGATGGGAAAGGAAAGTTTAATGTTCATTATTCGATAATGTTTATTCCCAAGTTCAGTTATTTTACCAAACACCCTACAGCAAATGTGTAAGCATTGTCGGAAATATGATTTGATTATTTTTTTAATATTCCATACGTACAATCAGTTAAAAAAAGACAAGCATATAAGTTTCAGTTTTTTAAAAATTACAATTTATGATTAATGTTTTGAATTTCTTTGTAGAGAGTTTAGGATTCGATATGATCCTTTAAAAAATCTTTAAGATTTCTTCGATGATTTCATTTATTTTAGTTTATCGTGAAATTCTTGGCCATTTTGTATTTGCGACACAAAATCCAACTATTTCTACAACAAAAACAAAAAAACATTAAAAAGTACGGAGTTAAAGTATTATGGAGATTACTTTAGTTCTTCGCGGTTTTCTCCGTTATTGCTTTTATTTTATTTGTATTAGTTTAAGGTTAAATGTGGTCAACTTTTCATCAACCTCTAGTTTTCTCACCAACTAAGGGTACATAAACATAATTGAGTTTTAATGGCTTTTAAAAATTCCAATGATTGTAAAAGCATAAAACTCTTATACAATGAAACAAAATTACCAAAAGGTTTACGAAAATTTAAAAGTAGAAATCAAAAATGTTGATTATTTTTTTACAGGTGGATAGTTCAAAATATTATGATTTGATTTTTGTACCCACCATCAAAAGTAATGAGGTGTGTTTTTTTATTACCTTTCGTAACACATCAAAATGTTGGTGTAAGACCCAACCGTCTATTGAAAACACGATAGAGCCCAAACGGGACGACCAAGAAAGCTAAAATTTTATATAGTGGAATGAAATATAAATAATATAATGAGGTAATTTTCATTAGTTTAATTAATCTATTCTTATCATAATATATATGTTGTTATTTTATATACTGTTATTAATGCCAGAATAATTTTCAAAAAATCCCACTGTGCATAATGAAGAACATTTTATAATTCTCTGCGAAATCACATAAAAAAAGTCATTTTATTCTAGAGGTTAAATTATAAAGGGTGTTCTAATATCGACGGTATGAGATTTTGGTTTGTTTGGTCTCAAATGAAAATTTGTCTAGTAATTTTAAGGTTTTTTAAATATATTTTCTGAAAAATTGACTTCTTTTACCTATTCTGCAATAATTTCATACTTTGGCTTTCATCTAACTTACACTCCAATTCTTCTCCCTTAACGTGTTTTTGAACTAATAACAGTAATATTTATTTTACAGAGAAACGATATTTCATTTTATATTTTGCACATTCAACAATTTGTTTAATTAATGAAATTAAAAAAAGAAGAAAACGAAATTATTTTATCAGCTTAAAAAATAGCTTGGGAATAAATAAATAAAAACGAAATAAAAATTACCATCTCTAAATACTTAAAATCTGAAGCGTTAATCTGGTGCATTAAATCACTACCAACTTCATTATAAATAATGCTTAAAGTACTCAGGCTTTCAAAACATTAGAAGGCATATAAAATTGTTGCTGTCTGTTTTGTCCCTTACTTGTGTTTATTCTTCTTGTTGTTATATTTTCCGCGTCAACATTTCTCCGTCAGGGCAAAAGGGAGCAAAAAACGGAAATATACTTAATTTTCTTTGTAAATTAAAAATCCTAAATTAGACCAATTAAATAGATTGTCAGCCCAGCCAAGTTGTTTCTTCATTCGCTTTCTCCCTATAAGCACACTTTAGATATTTATAAAAAGTAGCAGTGCTCAAGGATATACATAAATGTTAGTGTTAGAGTGTACAAATGTCATTGTTTCTAATTCTGCCTAAGGTTAGGATTACGAATTGTATACTTATAGTATTTAAAAAAAGCACAAAAAGGAACTACAGATACTTGTGATAGAAGCTAACAATCTTTTACACATTTAAATGTGAAATGTAACAAATACGTTCTTACTTACTTATTTAAGTTGTAATATGATAAGAAGTTGTAATATGATAAGTATATATTAAAAAAGTATCAAAGATATTGGATTAGAAAAGTACTTGATAACTGATTAATTTTATTTTTAAGTTAAAATTTCTATATAAATAATAAGAAATAAGTTTTGATAATTATTAACTTTTGTTAAAAAAAATCAAAATGTTAAAAAAAGACAAATAAAAATAAGTAAATATATTTTAAAAGCGAAGACAAATTTCATAAGAACACATAAAGATTTTTAATTTTGCCACTAAAATTATAAAAGAGTTGGTCATATAAATTTATAAATAAAGGCTACATTAAAAGTTATTACAATATAAGTTTAAAGTTTTTTAGTTCAGTCAAAAGTTTTTATTTGTTGCTGCTTAAATCGTTAAACTCTATTGACATCGTGCCTTAAGGAAATTTGAGATTTACATTTATTATGTTCCTCATCTGTTCACGTCAAATTTGTTGCTTTTCACAGTTACACACAATTTAACAAAAACTATTAAATAAAAAATCTACTAATTATGCTCCTTAAACATTAAGAAAGAAGCCAAAGAAATATATTTAGTTATCCTTCAAGTACTACTATTTTTTCTAGTTCATTATATGTATATTCACATGTATAAGATAAAAATAAGTAGTAGTGCTGCGAACTTTTGAATCAAAATACATGTTTCTTTACAAAAAGCAAAAAAAAAAAACAAGTACATATTGAAGAAAAAACTACAACTAATAATACTAATGTGATGAATATGAAGAAAAAAGGTTCTTCATAAACCAAAACAATAGAAATTATACAAACAACAAGAAATTTGTTTAAAATGACACAAGTACGATTAGAAAAGCTTAAAAAAAATAAATACGCAATATTCTGATTGTGTAGGAGCTGAGTACATTTTTAAAATGGGTGATTTTTTAAATTATCATGAACTTAAGAGATAATAATACAACGTCTTGAAATTTTTGGCTCAATCACGCCGAATTGTACAAAACTTAGTTTTTATTTTCAAACTTTAACGATTCTTAAAAATTTTCCTTTTTCCTCATATGTGAATTGGTATTAAAAATATAAAGAAGAATAAAAAAACATTAAAACAAATATCCATATTTACATAGTTCTATTTTTAATATTACAAAGGTATGATTTTTATCACAATATTAAAAATGTTTTGAAATTAAAAAAATGTGTAGAAAATATTTAAATTTAAAAATATTTTGCTCTAAAATGCTTGAAACATGATAATTTATTTGATAATGGATCGGAAATGGCTAATCATTCTGAAATATATTTATTGCTCTCTTGTAGCAAATTGGCTACATAATTTGGAGATATAAGTTTCGTCAAATGTAATCCTGAAGACCTAACAAAAAACACATAACTGTTTTTGTCGGAGCAACGAAGACATGTTTCTACATACATGTATGTAATATATACATACATATGTACAATACTCACATCTCAGCGAGTGTACATTTCACTATTTTAGTTAGAAATGCTTTTAATTTTAGTTGATGCGAAGAGTAATTTTGAAGTGCTAATAAAAAGCAACAGAAAACACGTTTACAAATAACAAATATAATCTTGAAAAAATGTGTGTATGTATATAATGAATGGTATACAAAATAATACACATACTAAGTAAAACAAAGGAAAAAACAAGAGCAAAAAATCGGTCTAAAAGACAATTCGTTTTTGATTACACTTACCAAAGTTGTAACTTGTTGTCTGCATAACTACTCGGTACTAAAAGTATTGTAATGCAATATATGTGAGTGTTTGAGTGTTAGTATTTGACTGTGGGTGTTTTTCTTTTTATTTGTGTTCAGCTAAAGGCGTTACGCATAAAATATTAAGCAAGAAAAAAATACAGCAACAACTAAAAAAGTGTTTAAGGCAACAAAAAACTTCACTTACCCACTCACATTTATGTGTATTGGCTTTTTTTCTTTCATATACATATAAATTTTTATTACCTCTTCTTCTAGTTTCTGCTGCTTAAAAAATACAACGTAAACAACAGCAGCAAGAAAAAATAAAACTAATTTTCAATGGTTGGTTGCCGGAAGCCTTATAATTTTTAGAAAGTCCATGTTTTTTGGATTATTTCACAAAAAGAAAAAAAAAATGAAATATTCTAGTTAATACAAGTGTTGGAAATGCTTATAAAATTATTACTAAACGTTAAAATTAAATAATTTATATATATTTATAATAAAGTGAAATTATGCGTATGAGCGACAAATATCTTATGTTTATAACTCATACGTCAGTTTATGTTGGCAATAGGGATGCCAATCGGGACTAATTTTTAAAAGTCCCGGGATTGGGGATTTTTAAATGAATATCGGAATCCCGATATCGGGATCCCGGAA
The DNA here is from genome assembly GCF_022045245.1 of Lucilia cuprina. Taxonomy (NCBI): domain Eukaryota; kingdom Metazoa; phylum Arthropoda; class Insecta; order Diptera; family Calliphoridae; genus Lucilia; species Lucilia cuprina. The sequence continues at coordinate 70,128,442 of NC_060953.1, read as the reverse complement.
TTTTCGGGATTTATAAATCCCGAAAAATATAAATAAATTTTTAACAAATCTTAATAATTTACTGACAAAAATAACATTTTCTATTTCATATTACAATATGAATACATTAAGTATGCGTATACTAATACAGAAAGCTTTTCCATAAGTATTTTGTGAAATTTTTGGAAAACAAATTAATTCAAAGTACTAACAATAAAAAAAATAGTTATTTAAATACAGTGCTTTCTAAATACACCACTCATGTGACCAAACGTTTTGAGCTGAATATCGGATATATGGTTTTTAATGGCCACAAGGGAAACACTACAAAACTGGTCTATATCAAGTATAGCCATCGTAGTTCCAGCTTTTGCCAAGTTATTAGCAATATTATTTCCAGTTATATATCGTGTCCTCTTACCCAAATAACAGAATTATCATCTCGCCATCTTATTAACAGGTTGACTGCCAGTATATATTCTGATATACCCATATCCGATAGTATCAATGCCTATTTATTGTCCTTTTTATATCCTACACCACTTTAGAGTAGCTCATAATTATGTTTAATATACTCGTATATCGACAAAAACTGGCTCAACTAAGTTTTATACTAGCCTTGAAGACCCTATTAAATTTCAGGCCTCTTTTGACCCAAGCCTCCTTATAAATCCCCCTTCAAAAAATGACTTTAATATCCACAATCCGCGTAAAATGACTAGTGCCATAGTGAAATTCAGCGTAAATATATTTTATGTGACCGTAAATTTATCCTCCAAATTTTATGAGGATCGCCTCAAATAGGAGGCTTTGGGGGAAGCCCCTATATAAAGCGCATTTCAGAAAATTAATTTTTAACAATAAATTGCTTAAATATATCGAAGCCGAGGTACAAATCAAGTCAAATGCGCTATTATGAAAACTAAATCATAATTTCTTACTTGTTATTTTTAGATATCCGATAGTGTCTATGCCTATTTATTGCCCTTTTTATATTTGATATTTCAGCTTGTAAGTTAGTAGAGTCATCTTAAGTTAATTACTCAATGAATAATGTAATTCGATTTAAAAATAGTCCAAAATGTTTAAAATTTTATGATCCTGCTTGTTTTTTAATCAAAAACTATTAAAATTCTCTTATTAAATATTTTAAAATGTATAAATTTAGAGGAAAAACACTTCGGAATTTTAAAATCCCGAAAATTCCCGGGATTTCATTTTTAAAATCCCCGGTACTTTTAAATCCCGAAAATTCCGGGATTTTCGGGAATCGGGAATTCCCGTTTGGCATCCCTAGTTGGCAAGCAAAATTAAGTAGCACAATTATAGAGTTATAATTTCGCCATTTATATGTAGGTACATTCTTACCTTTAATACAAAAACGTTTTATAATATACTTATGAGCAATTATTAAAGTTTTTTTAAAAAAATTTATGGCACATTCAAAATATTTTGTGTGATCATAAACAGAGCCTAATAAGTAATAAATCCGTTCACGTTAATCATTTTGATCGAGGGGCGCAAAAGTTTAAAAAAATCCTAAAAATATTTATATATGTTATATTTGAAAAAAATGCACATAATAGTAAAAATAATTAAAATTTAGAGCATTAAATATATACATAAGATTTATTTTAAAAATCTTAAAAATATGCAGTATCAAATTTAGCAAAATTTTTAAAAAGTTCATAAAATTTTTTATATTTCATATTTTATATTTCAGAGTAACAAAAAATTCAATTTACGCATTAATTCAAATTATTTCCTATATAAGTGCGAATGTGCCGCGACAAAATTTTAAAAAAATTACGTTCAAGTTTTCCAACGTTTGTAGCTGTCGTTCCGAAAAACTAGCAATTTTTAGGCTGGAAGTCTTGTGTATGTAATCCTGTTTGTTTGACATTTTACTCTTACCAAACTTATTAACAATTTAGTTTAATTTCAAAGGAATTAAAAAACTTTGATAATTGCTTATATGTTTGTATGTATGTCTATTAATATAAAGTTGTAGTACAAAATAATTATTCTAGCTGAAAAGTGGTCTCGATTTAAATTTATTTAAAACTTGAAGTTAATTAGTAATCTATGAATATTTACGACTAAAAACTATTATTAGATATACTAAAATTTTACTTTTATTTTAACATTATTTATTCTAGTAAGGTATTTTTTATGTACTTTTCACAAATAGTTATATAAAATATAATTAATATTTATAATTTCATCGTACTGTTTGTTAAATTATTTGTGGCCACAATATTTAAATGAAAGTAAACAACACTTTGAGGCCATCATGCCGCAAGTGCAGGCATAGCAAAACAAAATAAATGCATAATTATATATTCAAGCAACGATATGCAGACATACATACTTATTCACATATTTTTACACATGCACACAAATAAATATAATTATAACACAGAAATAAGTGAATAGTTTTACAAACACACATATACATATATGTATACGTTTTTTAATAACAACAACACATCTCATACACACACACAGATACAGATGCCGATAAATGCAGGTGGTATCTTTGCATGTTAAGTGCCAATTAATGAGCCATTGTCAATTTCACATTCATACACAAACACATAAGTAAATGCATTTATGTGAGTTTGATTAAATGTAGCACTATCACAAGTTAAAACATTTTCACTGGTTGCAGTTATTTAAAATTGTTGTAAAACAACAGCAATAGCAACAAGAACAACATAAACCTGGCAGTGCTGTTGATATCTGTAAAGTTAATTTTTTCACTCGATTATTTTTTTATTTATTAATCACACTCATAGCAATTGCAGTTTTGGCAAACAAAAAAATTAAATGTTTATTAAAAACAATTGGATTTAATCAAATTTGTCAATTGTGAACATTTTAATTATTTAGAGACAATCGTTTGTGGTTACTTTTGCAAGGGTATAAAACAACATGTTCATATTGATTATACAGACATGACGCTTTTTATTGAAGTACTTATAAAAGAGTTTCTTAAACTGGCAAAAAGGAAGTAAAATTTAAATGTTCATTTATTTATATTTAATCTTATATTAAAAAACATCAGTTGTATAAAAATAACATAACTTGTATTCTTCTATTTTAATATCTATAACATTTTTGTAAAAAGATGGGAGATTTTCTTAAAGCAACTAAAATCATTTTTTGTTAAATTGTTGTTGTTTTGTAAAAGTTCCCCTTAAAAATCTAGACAAACCCCGTAATATCCGTATCAGCATGTTGAACATTATACAAATACCAATAAACCTGTGTATTGTAATTTACATACTTTAGCACATATTTGTATAAACACACACAAAAGCAGTTATTTTTGTAAATAACTATTTTAAACAAACAATAATCGTCAATATCAGAAAACGTAAAATTTTAAAATGATCCCAAGTCAAAATATCGCATTCATGATCAAATGAGCTACTGTATTGAAAACAATATCAGATGATGTAAAACATTTAATTGTTATAATCTCCTATTAATAGATAAAACATTAAACCAGTATATAAGTAAAATAAATTTTAATGAATAGTGTAGGGTATTTCCAACTAAAAAATATGTCAAATTAAAATAAAACTATATAAATAACTACAAACAACAAGATTACATGTTGCTCTTGTTCTGTTATTTATATATAAAATGCAACTGAATTATTTATTTTTTATTTAAACATTTAATTTAATTTTAACAAAATTAAAAATACGCACACACGAAAAACAACTTGACAAAAAATAGTAAATTTTGCGCAGTCAGAGAGTAGAGGAAATCGCTCCCAAGCTCTTTTCCTCACCACTTGCGTTATCCACCATTAACACTTGCATAACGACAGATGTGCATGTATGTTTAATAACAAAAACAACTGCAACAAAAAGCTGCATGTCCTTTTAATAACAATAAATTATCATCGAGGGTTATTTGTTGTGTTGGAAACAAATGAATTAAAAAAAAACACAACTACAATGACAATATCTATTAGACGTGCACTTAATGTGAAAAACGAGTATGCCAAAATGAGGAAAAGTAAGACTTTATATTTCTTAACAGTTCCATTTTTCAATAATTTCAGCTGCTTTGCCTTCAAACTCATCTAAATACATATGCATTAAAAAAGTAAAATTTTAATTGATAGTCTAAAGGCTAGTTATGGAATAGAACATTTTTTTGTGAACTGGTTTAATTTTTATATAATTTTTTCAATTGAATTATATTCCAATAAATTAATTTTTCTGAACTATAACAACAACAAAAAACCAAAAGAATTTTAAACTCAATACATTTAATTTTAATAATACAGTGTTGTTTAACAACAAGTGCATTGCAGTACATATAGAAAGACAAGGAGGGGCAATTCTGCAGCTGCAACCTCATCATCGCCATAATTACTTTTATTATTGATAATGTAGTTAAAAATAAATAATTTTTTAAAATAAAATTATGCATTTTTTGTCAAACATATATTTATATTTAATATTAATTTAAAATAATTTAGATGCAACTTTATCAATGTGATTTTAATTTAAATGAAAAAAAAAATCAATGATTTAAATCCAAAACAGCCATAATTTACCATTTACATTGTAAAAAGTCAATTATGCAGCAATTTGTAAAATATATATTAAAAAAAATGTAGATAAAAAGGAATCGAGATGTGGTTTAAAAATATTTCTAGCACGTCAAATTTTTACGCGATATTAATTTAAAATAATCTGAACTTGAACCTGATGCTAATCCTGATATTAACTTTTTTGAAATTTTGTTATCCTTAAGTTAACTACCAGTAAGGTAGATTTATTTAATTTTTATTTCTTTACTCGAATACTTAAATGAATGGCGATAACGCCGTTGAGTTAAATTTGCCAAGAGGGTGGGGCAGATTTGTCATTCGTAAAATAAAAATAAAATTATATATAAAACACTAAAACTTATTTTGCTTATTTATACTTTAATGTATTAAACAAAGTACTTATATAAAACTATTTATTGATTCATTCATATAACTTAACAAAAAATTAAAATATTGAATTAAAAAATTATCCATTTTTTAACATACTGACTGGTGTATCATATAGTCGGTAATGTCCGACTATACATTTATAATTGTTTTTTTTTTTTTTTTTGCTTTAAATCGAAAAAAAACTATTATTTCTAAAAATCGATTAATCCAGTTATTCGGAATTGGCAGATATTATTGTTAAAAGAAAAAAATGTTTTGGCATTTTTTTATATGATTTTTTTACAGCTAAAGCGTTTTGTTTACAAATTTATAATTTTTTTCATCAACATTTTTTGTCAAAATTTTAAATACCTTACAAAAATATATTTTGAAAAATAAATTTTAGAGTGAGGTGGGTGCAACAAGGGTTAATGCAAAATTGCAAGATTTCAGAAACTCTATATGATAGAATGAAATGACAGGCAGTTGTAAGTTTGTATATCAATATCTTTAATTCTATTATAATTGTCCTTAAAGGACCTGTGTTATTTAAGTAACACAACTATTACATGAAATTTAAATAAAAAAAAAAATAAAATTAATTTTTAAAATAAACATCACAAAAAGACTTTTGAAAAATGTTTATACCGAAAAAAATGAATTTATATGTATGTATCTGATATATAATACATTTTCTAAAGTAATTAATCATTTTTTTTAATCATATACCTTCAGAATATCATAGTTATACCCGATTTCATTATTTAATCTAATAAGTGGGAGACTGTGTTTTTTGCGTACTTGACTGAATTCATCAATATAGAGATGTTATTGCAAACATATTAGACATTACATACACGAGGATGATTACAAATGTTAATTTTAATAATGCAGAGTTTTAGCAGGAATTACAAAATAAATAAACATATAAATGTTTCATTAAAAGCACTGCAGAAGTAAAAAGTATATAAAAATTGTTTAAATATTTGAATATATTAGCTTTATTAAATGTTTATAAACTGATGTAATATCTAATAGAATAAATATATTTAAGAAAAAGGTGTTCGTTTTATTAACTAATCAAATGAAATAATTTTTAGACGAAAAATTATAACATTTGTAGATAAAATTTATAATGTGGATAATTATGTATTATGTAAGTAGTACATAGTTTTATCTTTATTTGAAAGTTCATTGTAAACTGCCTGCAGTCAAAATTTTTAAATGATTTTACATATTTATTTTGAAATATTCTGCGTATTTGTAATAATTTGTTATACAAATTTAAAATGTTATTTGTTTTTATAATGATATGTAGCTGCAAGCATCACTGGTAAGCAAAGCTAGCAGGTGTACCAATGGTGTGAAGAAAAGTTTGTGCGAAAAACTAAAACTAAAATGTAGTGAAAACAAAAAAAAATGGGTAATAAAATAATATTTTAATTTTATTATTGTTGCAAACTAAATTGTTATTGACATTGTTATTTGTCTGTGTATGAAAATTTAAATCTGTAAAATTATGCATCAAATTAGTTTTTTTTTTTAACTGCTATTATTATTATAAATGAAATTAACTTTTTTCTAAACAGTGAAATATAAACATTACAAAATTAATTTAAATTGGTTAGAATCAACTTTATTATAGTTTTACTTTAAAGAATCAGTTTAGAAGAAAAATCCTATAAATATTTTGAATGTACCATAATACTTTCTAATCTTCTTTAATCGATTTCAGAAGGAAGAACCTTATTGAAAATGCTGCTATATAAGCCCTCTTTCAGAATATCGCTTTTAAATTATGTTTCTACAAAGTTTTGTCCTTCACAGCATTTATGATTTGTCACACATTTTTTTTAGTCGAAAAATTTGTATTATTTTCTAATTTCATTTTAAGCTAATATTTTTGAATAAAATTCAATTATTAACAATCATACGTTAAGTTAATTGAAATGTGAAATTATGTGGAAAGAATTTATTTAAAAAAGAACAGTATTGATTTTTTTATTCATAAAACCGCTTAACTGGTTTTTCTGGATTTGAAATATATCAACCGTTTTATAATGTCTACTATTGGAAAACCAGTTGTTTTCTTTTCAAAAAATAATTATTTGTAAAGAAATATAACATTCAGCTATTGCAACTTTATTTCTAGACGTTACAGCTAACGGGAAAATTATAAGTAATAATGTTTTAAATATTATGTTTAAAACATATAAAAAATCATACAAAGGAAACCCCAAAACATTTACATACTAATGTACGTCACCTACAATCATCACGTGTAGAATTCTTTGGTCATTATTAAACAACTTATTTATTTAACTAAAATAAATCGCGCCGACTAAAAAAAATTAAATTTAAACAGTTTTTAGCTTTTTAGCATTAAACAATTTAACAACTCCCAATTTCAACTCATAAAATTACAGCATATATATATTTTTTTTTGCTAATTTGACTTTCAAAAATTTATGTTCCTAGCAGACAGAAATCTGTCGTCTTACTCATTTCTTATTTAATTAAAATGTTTCCTTAAATTTTCCAAAATTTTTAACGCTTTAACAAAAGTATAAAAATATTTTACTTGATATTACATTTTTTCTTAAACAAAATGTATGTTCGTAGTAAGTATTTAATATTTTGTTGCTATTGTTGCTGGTAGATATTGTTGTAACTTTGTTGGTATTTTGGATCATTTGAAAGTTGACAAAAATGCAATTTATTCAACAATTTTGTTCACGCACTTACAACAAACACCCTTCGTGTCATGTATGTTATTGTACTCGTATGAGTAAATATAAGGATATGAGTGCGTATTAGTGTGTAAGGGTGTATTGTTTTAGTCAACATATTGCCCCCATCCTAATCTTTTCGTTTTTATATCAACAGTGTAATTTTACTAAAGATGTAATGAGACTCTAAACAATAAGTAAGGGTGTTGTTGTTTGTTATTATCGTTTGTACGTATGAGGATGTGGAAGTTATTGTTGTCGTTGGTATTTCTACTGTAATTTATTTATGTAAGTGTAGTGGTAGTCTGTACGTTTGTCAAAATGCGAATGGAAGAATGTATGTATTTGTAATGTGAGTGTATGTAAGTGCAAATTTAAGTGATATGAGTATTTGTTACATTTTGTTAAATATTTGTTCTTGTTTTACTTTTAAGAATGTACAGTGTTTTAGCAAATATATATTTTATCATACAAAAATTAAGTATTGTTGAACCCTTTATATTTGTTACCGATATAAACAATCACCAGAAGTGACCGATAGCATACCAGACACTGAATTTGACTTTGAAACACAATACCCAGATAGAATTTACTAGTCCAGCGGAACATAAAAGCAAATATCCATATGTGTTAGTTTCTACACGGGTTTTGTTTTTTCACCATTTGTTAAAGTTCTTATTTTTTATACAAAGTTAACCCATTTATGTATATTAATGGAACCTAACTCAATTAAGTATTATTTGAAAAGTGGACTCATACAACTTTCAAACAGTTCATTTAAAGTTCGAACTAAAAAATATACATTTATATAGAATTATTTGTTTCACATGTATTAAATAAACTATTGAGGTATACATACATACGTCAAATATCGAATCCGAACATGTATAATTATATCCAATAAGATACCTAGGTTTTTAACTATCTTAATTTAGGTACATAGTGTAGTGCATATTATCCAAGAAAATGTGTATATTTGTGTGTAATATTAATAATTGAACTACTGTGTAGGTATTTTTGTGTATGCAGCAATTTTATTTTTTTTACTCTAACAGATTTCTTATATTACACATTTGCCCACTCACTCCTATTCATTAAAATTTTCTGCTTTCACTATTTCCCTTTTCTCACAAATACGGTTTTACTTTTGTTACAAACATACATATGTACATAAAATAGATACATACACATCCAAGTACATACGCAAATCACATACTTAACACTTTAGACGATTGCGAAGAATAGAAATTAGGACAGGAGTAGTAAGGGTGGTATAACTGGAGAAGAAAGTTTAATAAAACAACAACCAGAATTGTATTTTTATTCTTGCTCGTGAATAGTTTCCGTTTTGTAGTCGCATGTTTATGTGATGATTTGTTATTGTTTAGTAGCATGTGCGATTGTATTATTTATGAACGGATTTTTCATATCTTTTCAAGATGGTCTTGTTGTAGTCCATTTTGTCAAAAAGGATTTACGTTGTCGTTTTTATTAGATTAATAGTATTGACATCCTTTGAACATTTTTTTGTATTTCTTTAATAACAATCAAGTCCGTTGGTTTTTCGTAATATTTTGTCAGCATTTATTAGTTAATAGTATGTGTTTGTACATTTCATGCTTTTTATTTCAAGTTCAATTATTTGTTTCGTTATTGTAATTTTTAGTATAAAGCCTTGAAGTACATATATATACGATCAAGGTATCATTAGTTATTGCAGTCAGTCGAAGAAAAATAATATTTTTTAATAAACCTAACAATTTTAGCACTTCACTTACAAAATCTTGTATTGTTCACAAGTAAAAACGTATACATGGTATAATTTTAGTCGATATGACGAGAATCACAGGCAAACAAATTGTTAACCCAGTGCCATAAGTATACTTTTCTAAAGGATTGAGCTGCGCTAAATCAAAATCTGACCATCTCCTCTGGTATTTGAACATATTTCATAGGAACTTCAATACCTTTGTAAAAATTAATAATTGACCCTATCCCCCATATAAGGTTCCCTTCAGATTATGACTTTAACGCTCATGTAATAAATGAGAAAATTGGTTTGAGAATAATAAAAGCATCGATTCTTAAATATCAATGATTATTTATAAGATATTATTCCTTTTCGGCAATGATTTGATGGTGAAATTCGACATAATCAACATATATAGAATTTAATTCAGATAGGTCGGTAACCTACCCTACCCCTCTTAAGGACCCTTTTACTGAATTAAAAATACGAGAATAGCAATTAAATTCGAAAGGAATACGTGTTATAAGAAATCTTTCTACCAAAATTTACGACAAATAGTCCATAATTGACATGCTCTCATATATGTTCCTGGTTAAAAAATTGGAAAAATATTTTGTATATATGGCATACGATTTGATTGTGGGTATATACGATTCGGCACAACCGAATATAACACTCTTTTTTGTTTATCATAAACTTCAGAAATATAGAACTTTGCTTAAAAAAGAAATAAAATGTATGGTATATACCAATATGTAAAGAATAATCTGGTCTCACAGAGTTCGTTATAACCTACTTTATATGTAGTTACATTCACACATACATATGTATGTGACTGGGAGTATGAGTATGTATTTATCTTGTTATTTATTTTCTATTTTGATTATTTTTAGCAACGCCTGTATATAAATTTCCTCAAGATACTTTAACATTGGACGCATTGTTTTTTAGGAAAATATTCTAACTAAAAAAGAGTCACAAATCCTCCTATAAGTATATGTATATGTGTTTTCGGTTAAATGTGGTTGTAACTTCAATTTTATTTGTTTCATTTTCAATTTAGTTTTGTCATTTATTTTGTAATTTTTTATTTACTTTTTGTGTCTTTGGGCCAAGCCAACAAAACAAAAAAAGCGAATAGTAGTTTACCACAGATGTGTGTCCTTTCGTTTAGTTTTTGTCTGTTAATCTTTTTTCTTATTGTTGCCTTTGTGTTTAGTTAGAAAAGCAACAAACAAAAAACTAAAAAAGAGTCCATCAGTCAGTATATATAATAAAATGTATGTATGTAAGTATGTATCTATGTATGTATGTATGTATGTATGTATGTATGTATGTATGTATGTATGTATGTATGTATGTATGTATGTATGTCATCAGACATAACTCATTCATTCATACTTAACAATTTACATCGTATATATATTATAGTGTTCCAAAAAAACGAAGTTGCAAATTTTGCCTGTCCTCCCTTTAGAATTGTTCTCTGGTTTGTAACACTATTTCAACGGCTCTGAAGTTTCCAAGTGCATTTGCAAGGGGAAAATCGATTTTTTACAGTTTTTGCTCATATTTGGCCATTTAATAATAAATTTTGAACTTTAATAATAATTTTGAAGATTTATAAAAGTATATATATTTTCTGGATTCTTATTAAATTCTAGCAATATCTACGATCTAGCAATATCTACGATCTAGCAATATCTACATACATATTTTATATTGATGCGGTTTATTTGGCATTGAAAATAACCTATATCGGACCAGTATTTCGCCTAGCCCCATATAAGGTCTCCTTCAGAAAATTACTTTAATGCTCATAATTTTTAAAAAGAAGCATACATAGTCATGAAATTCGACATACAAATATTTTATAAGAACCTTAATATTTTTGTAAAACTTATAAGAATCGGTTAATAATACCCTCCATCTCCAATATAAGGTCCACTTCAGAAAATGACATCTATAGCGATGAAATTCGACATGGCTATATTTTAATCTATGCGGGTACAGCGATGAAATCAACATAAATAACACTTGTATGAAAAAAATTACTACAAAGCAGCATAACAGATCTAACCAAAACTCAGAAGAGCCTCATTAAAGACGCTCTTCCAAGTATCACCCTAATATTCATATTAATATCGACATACATATGTGAGATGGTAAAATTCTACATAGATGTAATAAATGAGAAAATTGTTATTATCAAACAAAAGCATCGATTCATAAATATCAATTATTATTTATAGGAAAGTATTCCTTTCCGGCAATGATTTGTTGGTGGGTGTATAAGATTCGACATAGAAGAATATAACACTCTTACTTGTTTGTCCTACTTTTTGGTTCTTCGCATTGTTTCATCAACATTTTCACAGAGGATGTTTTAGCATTTCTTAACCATTTATTGGTTTGAAATTAAAATATTAATATAAAAACTTTGAAACTTTTAGCATTTCAAATTTTGAATTGGAGTAATGATTTACTCTTTTCATTATTCTCAAGACATTTCCCATGGTTAAATTTTTTTTATTTATCTAATTTGTTTGTGATGATTGACCCACTGTCAATTCTTTAAATTCTACTGGGTTGGAACGAACACAAACAATCTCACTCTCACATACCCACATTTGTAATTTATATATTTCCGAACTCTCCCTTCACAAAAAACATCTACAAACATGTATCTTAGCTTTATTTACAATTTTTCAATTGAGAATCGTATCAAATTTTATTATTTCTATAGTTAAATGTCGTTCTGTTGTTGTTGTTCTTATTTAGTTGTATTGGTTAAAAAGTCCCTTGAGTGCTTTCATCGCACACATTTACACATGTAACAAATTGATACTGTTGTTTTTACAGTTAAACAGCATCATTGCACAACAGCTCGTTATTGTCGCCTCCCTCAGTTCTTAATTTTTTCCATCACCACAATGAATTTTGCGACTTTTTTTCTTGAAGTAATTTTTTGCAACATCATACACTCACTTATATTATATGATACGACGGCGGTACAGTTACAGTGTTTTATTTTTTTATTGCAAAGTTCATCATCAGGAGAGTAGTTGCTGTTTTGATTATTTTTAACAATTTTAAAAATTGTAAATGTGATGTTTTTGGGGAAATTTTTCTTCAGTTTAGGGTTGATTTGTTTAAAGTTCATGGTTTAAATGTGATAAAATAACAATTATAATTTAAAAACAGCAATTTTATTTTATATATTTTTTATAAGAATTTAGTTTTTCTTCGATGCGTTTTTCTTCCGAGAGGTGTCACCCGTGTTTTTAAAATCTTTAAATTTGTCGAATTAATCTTTTATTGCACGACAAATTCTATTATAAACATGTATTTTCTGAACAAATATGAAAATACAACCAATAGTGGGAGTAATAGAGTCTTAAATTAGGGCAATTTAGTAACAGTTATTTTACAATTAGAATTGACTTTTTAAATATAAATATACATTTCAGACAACTTTGAAAATAACGTTTATGGCCCAAAAATTGTAATTTTTCTACAATATTATGTTAGAAAATTGTTTATAAGTATCAGAAATTGAAAGTATGTACATCTTGCGCGGATCCACGGGGAAAAAGGAAAAGTAACGTCATACATTTTTAATTTTAGTGTCATTTTAAATGACAAACATTATAAAGAAAATGGAAACTAATTAAAGACTTGTTTGCTTAACACATGTAGGTATGTATGTATATACCTGACTTATATATATTGTCTTAAAAGTACTCACTCTAAAAAAAGTCTACGAAATGTTTGTTTTTTTTTTTTTTTGCCAGACAAAAAAATAAAATTTGTCTTAAATTATTGTTAAAAGCAATCTGTTGATTGTAAAGACAAATCGCAAGATGCTAAAAAGGAAAGAGAAAAAATTGATAGAAGTAAAGACAACAAGCAAATTCATTTCTATCATTGTCAGTTATTTAGAAACATCGACGTAAAGGGAAAGGAATAGACAAACAGATAGACAGTTAGTCAGTTATGTTTGATACATTCATATACATATGCTGTTGTTGTTGCGTTTGAATAATTTTTGTTAAAAACCATGTTACTTGTTTGCCAAGGCTTAATTAGTGACGCACGTACATATAAAATTGAAGAGGGTGTTTCACAAGGATTTCTTTTCACATTTTTTTTGTTTTATGCTTTTGCATTTTTCCACTTATCACTTATTTTTTCTACATAAAGTAAACATTTTCAAACACAACCAGTGAGTGACAAAATTACGTTAACGTTGAACCGTTTTATTGTTAAAGAAAATCACGTCGACTTATAGGCGATTATTACTTAACCGTTCGGTTAAAAATTGTTTGCATGCAACTTGCAAATATTTTTAAAGCTAACAATTTAATATTCTTCCTTAAAATGGATAGTCTAATATGTTCGAATAATATTGTTTCTTACTGTTTATATACATTCACATTCACGTTCTCTAACTAACGAAGACAAATGAATGAATATGTGTAATTTTTTTATGAAAATGAAATAGATTAATTGGTGTCTTGTTAAGTACAACAACAAACAATGGCAGCTACAACAACATGTAAACAACAACAACAATTTACAAACACACTTACACATGCATAAACTCGCACAAATATGTAAAAGTGGCAAATGGAATTGATTTTGTATTTTAAGTAAACATGCAACATTAACAACAACAGGAACATCAACTGTAGAATTTCTTCATACACTGAAAAGTAAAAACTGTAGCTCATCACAAATTGACTGATGGCACATCTAGAAAAATTCCTAATGACGCCTTTAAGGCGTCTGAATATTTTTTCCATTATAATTTAAAACTCACAGATACAAATATCTGTATTCATACGAGTTGCAAACATTTTTGAACAACAGCGCAGCAATAACATCATGGTATTCATCCTTTTAAGTCTGTTTGAATTAAAAAAAGAAAAAGTATTGAATAAATGGTTGGTTGTTGCTTTTAATGCACGAAGATTAATTCATATCTGAACAGTATGAATATTTATCTTAACTTGAGATGTTTGCAAACAGACAGAAATACACATACCAATGACCGAACTTATCTTTTGCAATAGACTGATAACATGCTTGTAACACCACAAACAAATTGTGAGATATGAAAACATTTTTGTTAGAAAAATAAATTAATGAAAACAAATTTGTTTTGATTTATACTTAAATATTCCACAAATAAATAAATTTTGACTGAATTTTTGGATTTATGTATATTGGGGAGTAAAAAAGGCAAAAACGGGTAAAATAGGTTTTCTTGATTATCTTAGAAAAAATTTAATTACATCCTCTTCTACTCTTAAAAAGAGCTGGTACTTTTTCCTTTTGTTCTTTATAACTTTTTAACTAATAAAAAAATTATGAGACATCTGTTTCGTACTTGTTTTAATTCAGCAGATTTTTCTCTGAAGAATATAGCATGAATACTTTTGCACTTTATTTTGTCCGATAGTATATATCGATATTAATATGAACATTAAGATAATATTTGGAAGAGTGCCTATAATAAGGCTCTTACAAATTTAAGTCAGATCATATTTGAGCTATAAATATTTTTTTATTTGAAAAGCGACTATTAATAGTTGTGAATTTAACAAAAATTTCAATGAAACTTCTGGAATTTATTATGAAATTTCATAATATAAAAATCTGCAGCTAAAATTCAGGATTAATATTTAATCAACATTCTTTTAGGGTTTTTCTCATATCTACTATAATTTTCTAACATGTTAAATTGATCCATAGATATTTTTCGGAATTATTTTGCAATGTTAATTAACAATACCAAAAAATAATTGTTATCAAGTGAAAAATAAATAACATTTTACAATTGAAAGATTACACAATTTCTATACATTCAGTAATTTTTTGTCAGAAACAAACAAAAGGGACAAATAAAAATACAACAAGTAAGAGTGTTATATTCGGTTGTGCCGCATCTTATACACCCACCATCAAATCATTGCCGAAAAGGAATTCTTTCTTATAAATAATAATTGATATTTTAGAATCGATGCTTTTGTTATTATCAAAACAATTTTCTCATTCTATCTCACATCTATGTTGAATTTCAATTATGGACCCTACAAATTTTTACATAAATATTGAGGTTCCTATAAAATGTGTCGAATTTCATGGCTATAGATGCTTCTTTTAGACAGTTAAGTGCGTTAAAGTCATTTCTTGAAGGGACCTTGTACGGGGAATAGTCTCAATTATCCACCGATCCCAATAAAAATTTACAAAGTGTTAGCATCGAATTTCATTATTGGGGGATAACGCCAATTATAGACCTATCCTTATAATATTTCACAAAACGTTTGAGTTCTCTATAAAATATATTCATGTCGGATGAAATTCGATAAATGCTTGTTTTAGACAGTTATAAGATTTGTAATCATTCGTGAAGGGCACTTTATCTGGTCGATAGGCGAAATCTTATAGAAATATTAACCATTTTCAAAACCAAATAAACTGCATTGATATAAAATATATATGCAAAATTTCTGCTCACTATCTTTTTTCAGCACTCTATCGTGCTTTCAACAGACGGACATGGCTAGACCGTTTTAGAATTTAATAAAAAGGATCCAAAATATATATACTTTTATGGACAAACGGATTGACAAAAACAATCTATTTTTCCTTTTGATGATGAGTATAAAATGATATGTATGAAAGTGTGTTTTAAAACATAGAATACACATACAAATATAATGAACTTTTCCTATATTTGTATGTGTTTGTCAGTTAGTAAGTATGTTTCTCTTTCTAATATTTATTGAATGGGAACCAATTCATACATCTATTGAACCATACATTTACAATGTATGTAGATGAACGTATTGATCTAGAAAATCTGTATACATAAATACACACACTTCTGAACATACATGCATACATACGATGACTTTATGTAAAAAACAACAACCATTCATGGTCTTTTGAGCTAACAAAGCCATCCAAAACCATCAACAAATCCAATTACTTTTCATACTAACGAAGGACATAAAACTAATAACAATTGAAAACATATACTCATCGACGAGAAAAACAACAGCAACAACTGTATGTATACCCATATGTATGTATTGTATGTAAAAATACTCGAAAGCTACACATACTCACAAGCATCTTGTAACATTGCTTACACTGAAATGGTAAAATTTTCAAAACCTTTTTATTAAAACTACATTTCTTTAAACCACTAATTAAATAATTTTTTCCACTTGTTAGCATTTGTTAAATTTAAGAATAATTTAAATTTATTCACTTTTACTCACAATCTTCATTTTTATTTGAATACTTTTTTATGTCACTGTATATTAGCTTATATGATTGAATGGGTATTATTTACATAGTTTACTATTTAGAGAATATTTTTCGATTTTTGTAGTATTGAATGAATTTGCTTAAAATTCGTATTATTAATTGAACTGTTTTATTAAACTCATCAAAGGTTTTTTACTTTATTATGCTTTATAAAAAATGGCTGATCGCTATTTAAATAATAACAATTACATCAAATGTATATAAATTCATTTGATTTAATTGTTGTAAATTTCTATACCACAAACATTAAATAAAACATAAAAGCCTAGTGTATTTTCCTGTAAAGAAAAATATTCAATCGGAATGTTATAAATATGCAAAAAATATGCAATATAAATCAAAATATGCAATTGATGCATTTATAACAAAATATGCAACAAAATATCGATGCCATTTTGTTACAAATTCTTTGATTCGAAAAGAAAAATAGTTATAAATATTTTGAGTTACTGAATCTAAACATACAATTGCATAAGCAAATACATACATATGTATGTATATGTGTTTGCGAAAGTAAACGGTGTTCATTTATTTATATCTGCGTAGGTGTGATATTATACCACTCAATTGTAAAAACACAAAATCAGTAGGTAAAGCAACACCACCATCAGCAACAATGTTTAAATAAACATCAGTAACAACAATTCTTATATAGCAACAGCAACAAAATTAAAAGAATAGAACAACAATGAATAAGAGTGACAATGATGAGTATGAGTAGTTATAGTAGCTACAAGTATTTGTTGTCGGCGTATGTATGTGATGCTATTTGTGTGTGGTTGGTAATTGTCCTAGCAACAACAACTGTATAAAGAAATGCATCAACAATAATCAAGCAAACAAGCTTATACAGATGAAAACAATAACAACATCAGCTATGTTTTTTCGATGGCCGGAAGAGACATGTACGAACGACTGAATGGCCATAGAATTTAAGATGAGCTCTTCCAAAAAGAAAAAAAAAGCAAAACTAGAAGACATATATTTACATATAAGGACATAGATTAGCAAAACTAGTGCTAATTGAATTTTTATTAATTTATAGCATTCGCTGAAAGAAGAAGTAGATAAAATTGTGAAAATGGCCCGTCATTTTTACCCTGAACATCTACATGGCGGAAATTGCGTACAATTACAAAACAATTACTTTTTAATAGAAAGTATAAATTCTATTTAAATTGTGCTATTAAAAGTGGTTGTAAGCTATGAGAAATGAAAATCATGTGAAATTCCATCCGTATTTTAAAAACAAGAATATAAGTCATACTTTTATATTTTTGCGTATAACTCAATAATAAAAAAATAAGATGGAAACAGCTGTTTAATTTAATGTTTCTCAAATTTTCCATCCGTATTTTATATCAATATGTGATGGACGATCCGTTCTCTTTTACACAAAATTTTGACATATCATATTACTTGGTATAAAGTAAACTGTGTTAAAATAGAAGCATTTTTTGTTATATTCCAATTAAGAAAATTCGAAGAGTTAACTGATTTTAGTCCTTAAAACTGTGTTTATATGAATGGGTATATGGACAGCTACTTAAAGTTGTTTCAAATAGAATGAATGTAAGAGTGTGTGTAATACAAAATTCATTCATTCTTTCTTTTATTGATGACAATGAGTGTAGAGCTTTTGTTGTTGCTTATGATGAGCTTAGAACGCTTAAAAAGCACGTTTGTCTATGTTGAAGAGCAATTGTTATTTGCTGTTCTATGCATGAATTTATTTATATGTGTCTTTGTTCAATGTTTGCATCTTTCAATGTCTGTCTGCCTTTATGTCTGACAATAGAAACAGAACAGCAACAGGAACTTTTTATTTTGCTGCGTTTCCTGCTACATACTCCAGCCATACTTCATACAGTACTACTTGTTCATATGAAAAAGTACACACATACACTTACAAACTTTACATGTAGTAGACTTTTGTTTTTACAATTGTTATTGTTCATGTCGAAGAAGAAGCAAATGTTAAAGGAAGTTTAATGCTGCCTTTTAATGCAGCAGGAAAAACTGGAGTTGAAGTTTGTTACAAACCAAGTAAACATTCTTAAACATTTTACATTTACTCTCTTCATAGCAACGCGTCAGGTGATGTTAATACTAAACAACGAGTCTTTCTACTCATCATCAACTCTGCCGTCAAGTGGTGAGAATATGTATTCCTTTAGTATAGTATGTGTGTGAGGTGTTTCATCTGACTGATGTTTGATAGCAACATAATTTCATCCTGTTGCCTATGTCTGCTTGCAACAAATGAATATAATTTGCTTACCCCTTTTTTATATTATTTCTCATATACATCATTTAAAACGCGTCTATCTGTCTGGCCCGTTGTTTTAGTTTTTTATTTCTTCTTTTTTAACATGAAGATTAAGTGGTTTGGGTTCCAAAACAAAATAGTCAAGTTTGCCTCCCTAAGTATAAAACACTCATAGTTATTTTTATAAAGATAAGTAGAAGTTCATTGAATCCTAGAAAAAATATTTTAAGCTGGACTATTCAGTTATCTGTTTTATTTATTAGTCCTCAGCTTAACTTAGGTCAAGAACAAGAGATAAACTCTCTATTTTGAAATCCTGTTTTAATTTTTATGAGTGTATTTAATATTTTCATTTCAAAATGAAGGGTTAATTTTTTCTGCTTTTATATTTCGTAGTCTTCATTTTTATTATTACTTTACTATGCAATTCATTCATTTATTCCCTCATTCATTCATTTTTTCATCACTTTGTTATTTTTTATACCTTTTCTAGACATTCTTTTTGTTTTTATTTCCTCTTCCTGCTATTTTTATTCAAATTCAAATTGTATTTTTCCGGCTTGAGTAGCTCAAGTTGAATATTTTTTCAGTTTATTTTTTTTGTGTTGGGTGCTGCCATGCTGACGCGGTGGCATCAAGTTGTTCATGGTGGTGATGAAGCAGTTGAACCAGTATGAAACAGTCGTTGTTAGCCTATAGTAGCTAAGTATGTTTGTAACATGCAGCTGTTTTTTAATAGGTTTTATTTATGTTGTCAGGCGCGTGTGTGTAGCTGGAAACCAACTTCCTTTTGAGCTATACTTATTATTTTAGAGTTACACAAATCACCATCATACACGCATATCTAAACTTACCAACTTTATACATCATACGCGGAAATTTTGTGGAACTACGAATTTGGCAGTGATACCTACTACAACATTTTTCTACATATTATTGCAACATTAATAGTAATAATGGCCTGTAGTCATTTAAGTCGTCAGTGGCATTTTTTATTTCTAAGGTTGTTGGTTGTCAATGTACCCTCACTATTTCACTGTGGAAAGTTCATTTCTTTTGGGTACTTTATTTAGCAGTTAATGTAAAATATAGACCGATACTCATTGTAGCTTTCTGCATAGGACCTTATATTGGGGATAGGATCAAAACATGTTAATTTCTGCTTAACCAATTTTCACAATGGGTGCTATGAGCAATCGTTGACTGACGATTACTAAATTTGATGCACTTCGTCCGAAGAACACAGAAAAGCTTTCTTCAAAATAGAGAGAGTACGTATGGAAAAAGTTCAAATAAATGTGCTAAGTCCAGTAAAATATAAAAATTCAGAAAAAGAACGTAATTATTATACCCATGACATAATAAATTAAAGTGACTGTAATATAAAAGTTTGTCACTTCGTTTCTAATCTCGACAATATATTTTTTCGACGCTA